>NW_011494940.1:1976180-1983773 GCF_000754665.1 Bison bison bison
GCCAGCAAAATTTGGAAAACTCAGCAGTGGCCACAGGACTGAAAAAGGTCAGTTTTCATTCTAATCCCAAAGAAAGGCAATGCCAAAGAATGCTCAAACTACCGCACAATTGCACTCATCTCACACACTAGCAAAGTAATGCTCAAAATTCTCCTAGCCAGACTTCAGTAGTACAAGAACTGTGAAATTCCAGATGTTCAAGTTGGATTTAGAAAAGCCAGTGCAACCAGAGATCAAATTGCCAACATCTGTTGGATCATCAAAAAAGCAAGAGAGTTCCAGAAAAACATCTACTTCTGCTTTATTGACTACGCCAAAGTCTTTGACTATGTTCAGTTCAGTCTCTCAGTCCGTGTCTGACTCTTTGCGACCCCATGAATCGCGGCACACCAGGCCTCCCTGTCCATCACCAACTCCCGGAGTTTACCCAGACTTATGTCCATCGAGTCGGTGATGCCATCCAGCCATCTCATCCTCTGCCATCCCCTTCTCCTCCTGCCCCCAATCCCTCCCAGCATCAGGGTCTTTTCCAATGAGTCAACTCTTCACATGAGGTGGCCAAAGTATTAGAGTTTCGGCTTCAGCATCAGTCCTTCCATTGAACACCCAGGACTGATCTCCTTTAGGATGGACTGGTTGGATCTTCTTGCAGTCCAAGGGACTCTCAAGTCTTCTCCAACACCACAGTTCAAAAGCATCAATTCTTCGGCGCTCAGCTTTCTTCACAGTCCAACTCTCACATCCATACATGACCACTGGAAAAACCATAGCCTTGACTAGACGGATCTTTGTTGGCAAAGTAATGTCTCTACTTTTGAATATGCTATCTAGGTTGGTCATAACTTTCCTTCCAAGGAGTAAGTGTCTTTTAATTTCATAGCTGCAATCCCCATCTGCAGTGATTTTTGAGCCCCCAAAAATAAAGTCTGACATTGTTTCCACTGTTTCCCCATCTATTTCCCATGAAGTGATGGGACGAGATGCCATGATCTTCGTTTTCTGAATGTTGAACTTTAAGCCCACTTTTTCACTCTCCTCTTTCACTTTCATCAAGAGGCTTTTTAGTTCCTCTTCACTTTCTGCCATAAGGGTGGTGTCATCTGTATATCTGAGGTTATTGATATTTCTCCTGGCAATCTTGATTCCAGCTTGTGCTTCTTCCAGCCCAGCGTTTCTCATGATATACTCTGCATATAAGTTAAATAAACTGGATCACAACAAACTGTGGAAAATTCTTCAAGAGATGGGAATACCAGACCACCTCACCTGCTTCCTGAGAAATCTGTATTCAGGTCAGGAAGCAACAGCTAGAACTGGACATGAAACAACAGACTGGTTCCAAATCAGAAAAGGAGTATATCAAGGGTGTATATTGTTACCCTGCTTATTTAACTTCTATGAAGAGTAAGTCATGAGAAACACTGGGCTGGATGAAGCACAAACTGGAATCAAGATTGCCAGGAGAAATATCAATAACCTCAGATATGCAGGTGACACCACCCTTATGGGAGAAAGTGAAGAACTAAAGAGCCTTTGAATGAAAGTGAAAGAGGAGAGTGAAAAAGTTGGCTTAAAGTTCCGACATTCAGAAAACTAAGATAATGGCATCCGGTCCCATCACTTCATGACAAATAGATAGGGAAACATTGGAAACAGTGAGAGACTTTATTTTTGGGGAGCTTCAAAATCACTGCAGATGGTAACTGCAGCCATGGAATTAAAAGACATTTGCTCCTTGGAAAAAAAGCTATGACCAACCTAGATGGCATATTAAAAAGAAGAGATATTACTTTGCCAACAAAGGCCCATCTAGTCAAAGCTGCAATCTCCATCTGCAGTGATTTTGGTTTTTCCAGTAGTCATGTATGGATTTTAGAGTTGGACCAATCCAAAGCTGAGCGCCGAAGAATGATGCTTTTGAACTGTGGTGGTGGAGGAGACTCTTGAAAGTCCCTTGGACAGCAAGGAGATCCAACCAGTCCATCCTAAAGGAAATCAGTCCTGAATATTCATTGGAAGGACTGATGCTGAAGCTGAAACTCCAATACTTTGACCACCTGATGCAAAGAACTGATTCATTGGAAAAGACCCTGATGCTGAAAGATTGAAGGTGGGAGGAGAAGGGGATGACAGAGGGATAAGATGGTTGGCATCACTGACTCATTGGACATGAGTTTGAGTAAGCTCCAGAAGTCGGTGATGGACAGGGAGCCTGGCATGCTGCAGTCCATGGGGTCACCAAGAGTCAGACATGACTGAGCAATTGAGCTGAACTGAATGTGTATACAAAAAAGTGGCTTCTCTGGTGGTCCAATATTAAGACTTTACCTTCTAATGAGGGGGGTGCAGGTTTGATCCCTTATTGGGAGAGGTAAGATCCCATATGCCTTGGGGCCAAAAAAACCAAAAACATAAAAAGAGAAACTATATTGTAATGGATTCAATAAAGACTTTAAAAATGGTCCACACTAAAAAAAATCTGCTTAAAATATTGCATACATCTTATGTATATATAGTTTGATGAATTTCACAGCCAGAACATACAGGTTGGAAATTCATCTAAGTATACACTTGAGCAGAGGAATGCAGAAACATCATTACTAGCATTCTGGAAGCCGTGCTCATTCCAGTTCCAAATGAATGAAGTGAAGCAGTGGCCCAATAGTATTAACAGAATGTGATGGCTAGCAGGAGTTCTTGAGTTTATCTCATAGAGCAACAGTTTGGGGAACAGCTTGTTAAAACCAGTGTACTTGTAAACTGCCTTCACTAATTAAGCTGCTCTAGTTGTTTTTTCTTTTTTCTGCCACTCTAATTGCATATCTTCCCAGGTCTAGTTGTTCCATAGGAACTTGAAGGCAGCTTTTGTCCAGTGGGGGATGGCTCAGGCTGGTTGGGACCATCACCCCTAAAACTGAGCCTGCACAGGTGTCTGATGAATGGATGTTTGAGGTCAGTTCAGTTCAGTTCAGTCACTCATATCGACTCTTTGGGAACCCATGGACTGCAGCAGGCCAGCCTCCCTATCCATCACCAATTCCCGGAGTTTACACAAGCTCATGTCCATTGAGTCAGTGATGCCATCCAACCATCTCTTCCTCTGTTGTCCCCTTCTCCTCCCGCCTTCAATCTTTTCCAGCATCAGGGTTTTTTCAAATGAATCAGTTCTTCATATCAGGTCGTCAAAGTATTGGAGTTTCAACTTCAACATCAGTCCTTCCAATAAATATTCAGGACTGATTTCCTTTAGGATGGACTGCTTGGATCCTTGCTGTCCAAGCGACTCTCAAGAGTCTTCTCCAACACCACAGTTTAAAAGCATCAATTGTTTGGCGCTCAGCTTTGGATTGGTCCAACTCTCACATCCATACATGACTACTGGAAAAACCATAGCCTTGACTAGACGGACCTTTGTCGGCAAAGTAACGTCTCTGCTTTTGAATCTGCTATCTAGGTTGGTCATAACTTTCCTTCCAAGGAGTAATCGTCTTTTAATTTCATGGCTGCAATCACCATCTGCAGTGATTTTGGAGCCCCCCAAAATAAAATCTGACACTGTTTCCACTGTTTCTCCATCTATTTGCCATGAAGTGATGGAACCAGATGCCATGATCTTAGCTTTCTGAATGTTGAGCTTTAAGCCAACTTTTTCACTCTCCTCTTTCACTTTCATCAAGAGGCTGTGTAGTTCTTTGCTTTCTAGCATAAGAATGGTGTCATCTGCATATCTGAGGTTATTGATATTTCTCCTGGCAATCTTGATTCCAGCTTGTGCTTCTTCCAGCCCAGCGTTTCTCATGATTTACCCTGCATATAAGTTAAATAAGCAGGGTGACAATATGCAGCCTTGACGTACTCCTTTTCCTATTTGGAAGCAGTCTGTTGTTCCATGTCCAGTTCTAACTGTTGCTTCCTGACCTGCATATAGGTTTCTCAAGAGGCAGGTCAGGTGGTCTGGTATTCCCATCTCTTTCAGAATTTTCCACAGTTTGTGGTGATCCACACAGTCAAAGGATTTGGCATAATCAATACAGCAGAAATACATGTTTTTCTGGAAGTCTCTTGCTTTTTCGATGATCCAACAGATGTTGACAATTTGATGTCTGGTTCCTCTGCCTTTTCTAAAACCAGCTCGAACATCTGGAAGTTCACGGTTCATGTACTGTTGAAGCCTGGCTTGGAGAATTTTAAGCATTACTTTGCTAGCATGTGAAATGAGTGCAATTGTGCGGTAGTTTGAGCATTTTTTGGCATTGCCTTTCTTTGGGATTGGAATGAAAACTGACCTTTTCCAGTCCTTTTTGATGTCAGAGGGCCAGGAAAATCCAAACTCAGCTTATCCTAAGGGCCTCCACTTTTGAATATGCAGAAGCATGTAATCCAGGTATGGTTGCAGAGAGCATCCATTACCTCACCTTTTTCCTGTCTCCAATCACCTTGCACCACTGCTATCCCAATGCCCTCATCTATGGGAAGACCGATCTGAGACTTGCTCTCCAGTCTCCTCATTTGGTTGCTTTGTTAATGAACAATTTCTCAGCCGCAAACCTAGGTCTCTCAGTGATTGGGTGGCTGCCCATAGGGCAAACAACCTTTGTTTGGTTTCACAGGCACTTTTCCCTTCCTTAAGATACTCCATTCTTATTCCATTAAAATGAGTTAGTTTTTCCCAACTCTGCATTTTATGGTGATGAATCATCGCTGTGCCTTCTAAAGAAGGCAAACTAAAGTGTCTGTTTGATTTTTCTCATTGCTATTGTTGGGAGTAGTTGTACAGTTCTCATTATCACTGCCAAATAATATTCCATTTTGTGATCATAGAAGTATTTGTCAAATTTTACTGAGTCTGGGCATTTTGTAGTTCCCAGTTTGGGACTCTTAGGTTTAGTGCTCTGAAAATTCAATAAACTAATGTCCATTTTGATGGATATATATGTGTGTTTCGGTGGAGTGAATGCCTGGGAGTGGAATTGCTGTGTCATAAGGAATCGGTAAAGAATCTGCCTGCAATGCAGGAGACCCAGGTTCCATCCCTGGGTTGAGAAGAAGGGACCTCTCATCCCTGGAGAAGGGAATGGCAACACACTCCGGTATTCTTGCCTGGAGAATTCCGTGGACAGAGCAGCCTGGCGGGTTACACAGTTCATAGGGTCGCAAAGAGTTGGACACGACTGAGCAATTAACCCTTTCACCTCACTTTCAGGAAATGAGAATGTTCAGCCTTAGTAGATACTAAATGTCAACCTTTTGAATGTGATCCCGAGAGCAATGTTAATGTATAATGTCAGGGATGTCTAGCATTTTATTAGATATATAGTATAGTAACAGCTACTGTTTAGCAATGTCCCATCTGTGTTACATACACTATTTAACAAGTTCATAAAACACTGGCAATATTTTTCAAATATTGAAAAGGAGAATCCTGAGATGTTGTAAATGGTAAGCTGCTGAAGATCAACCCCTACCTGTCAGAACCCTGACTAACTCCAAATGTGGAATTCAACCGTGAGCAGGCACACTGTGGTGAACCATAATTAGAGTTCTAGTTTTGGCCTCAGCGCTAAGTAGTTCTATAGCCTTAAGAAAGTTAATTCCCTGGCTATAAACAGTTCTTGTGCATAACATGACAGAAGACCCCCATATAGGGATCAAATATGATAGTGTATCTGGAAGTCTTAGAAAAATACTGGAAAGCAAAATGTAATGATTGATTTCATAATAGAGAGTGAGCTGATATGTTTTGTTTCTCATGGTCTCCAGGTATGCATATTGCTTTTTAGATTTCTTTATAAGGAAAAATCATAGGTTCCTTAAAGGAAAAATAGGTATTTTCCAAAAACAGATGTAAGCAATACTTAAAAGTTTACGATGTGATGTGATAGAATTTATATTCCCTCCAGTGACCACTTTCCCCCAAGGATGGGAGCATCCAACTAAATTTTTCTTTTGAATGTTTACAGTAGGTAAGTATATACCAGTATGAACGAGCTATACTGCTAATCTTTGATTTTCTTAAGTTTAAAAACATGTCATATGTTTTTGTACTGTTTTCAGTTTCAACCACTTAAAACTTTTTAACTTTTTTAAATGAATTTTTAAGATCCATCTGTGTTCTCACAAGTGGCAATATTTCACTTTTTTTATATATGAGTAACACTCCATTGTAGGGCTTCCCTCGTAGCTCAGTTGGTAAGGACTCTGCCTGCAATTCAGGAGACCTGAATTCAATCCCTGGGCCAGGAAGATCTCCTGGAGAAGGAAATGGCAACCCACTCCAATATTCTTACCTGGAGAATCCCATGGACAGAGGAGGCTGGCAGGCTACAGTTCATGGGGTCGCGAGAGTCGGACATGACTGAGTGACTAAGCACACAATACTCTACTGTACATATGTAACACATCTTCTTTAGCCATTCACTTATTAATGGACATTTAGGTTGCTTCCATATTTTGGCTGTTGTAAGTAATGCTGCTATGAATGTTGGGGTGCATATATCTTTTTGAATTAGTGTTTTTGTTTTCTTTGGAAAAGTACCCAGAAGTAGAATTACTGGATCATATGAGTGTTCTATATTTAAGTTTTTGAAAAACCTCCGTATGGTTTTCCAAGAGTGGCTACACCAATTTACATTCACACCAGCAGTACAAGAGGGTTTCCTTTTCTCCACATTTTCCCAAACACTTGTTATTTGTTGTCTTTTTGATAATAGCCATTCTGACAAATGTGAGATGCTATCTCATTGTGGCTTCGACTTTTGTTTCCCTAATGATTAGTAATGTTAAGCATCTTTTCATGTGCCGGTTGGCCATCTATTATGTCTTCTTTGGGAAAATATCTATTCAGTTCCTCTGCCTAATTTTTATTCTGTTGTTTATTTATTTTTTTGATGTTGAGTTTTATGTTGTTCAGTCAACAAGTCCTGTCCAACTCTATCTGACCCCATGGACAGCAGCATGCCAGGCTCCTCTGTCCTCCACTATCTCCTGGAACTTGCTCAAATTCATGTGCATTGAGTTGGTGATGTCATCCAACCATCTCATCCTCTATTGCACCCTTCTCCTTTTGCCTTCAATCTTTCCCAGCATCAGGGTCTTTTCTAATGAGTCCGCTCTTTGCCTCAGGTGGCCAAAGTATTGGAGCTTCAGCTTCAGTCCTTCCAATGAATATTCAGGGTTGATCCATTAGGATTGATGGGCTTGATCTACTTGCAGTCCATGGGACTCTCAGGAGCCTTTTCCAACACCACAGTTTGAAGGCATCAATTCTTCAGCACTCAGCCTTCTTTATGATCCAACTCTCACATCCATATATGACTACTGGAAAAATTGTAGCTTTGAGTAGACAGACCTTTGTTGGCAAAGTGATGTTTCTGCTTTTTAATACACTGTTTAGGTTTGTCATAGCTTTCCTTCCAAGGAGCAAGCATCTTTTAATTTCATGGCTGCAGTCACCATTTGCAGTGATTTGGGAGGCCAAGAAAATAAAATCTGTCACTGCTTCCACTTTTCCCCCTTCTGTTCACCATGAAGTGATGGGACTGGATGCCATGATCTTAGTTTTTTGAATGTTGAGTTTTAAGCCAGCTATTTCAC
>NW_011494940.1:1983873-1984276 GCF_000754665.1 Bison bison bison
AGACTCACGTCCATCGAGTCAGTGATGCCATCCAGCCATCTCATCCTCTGTCGTCCCCTTCTCCTCCTGCCCCCAATCCCTCCCAGCATCAGAGTCTTTTCCAATGAGTCAACTCTTCATGTGAGGTGGCCAAAATACTGGAGTTTCAGCTTTAGCATCATTCCCTCCAAAGAAACCCCAGGGCAGATCTCCTTCAGAATGGACTGGTTGGATCTCCTTGCAGTCCAAGGGACTCTCAAGAGTCTTCTCCAACACCACAGTTCAAAAGCATCAATTCTTTGGTGCTCAGCCTTCTTCACAGTCCAACTCTCACATCCATACATGACCACAGGAAAAACCATAGCCTTGACTAGACGGACCTTTGTTGGCAAAGTGATGTCTCTGCTTTTGAATATGCTATCTA
>NW_011494940.1:1984530-1996889 GCF_000754665.1 Bison bison bison
ATGTCTCTGCTTTTGAATATGCTATCTAGGTTGGTCATAACTTTCCTTCCAAAAGGAAGCATCTTTTAATTTCATGGCTGCACTCACCATCTGCAGTGATTCTGGAGCTCCCAAAAATAAAGTCTGATACTGTTTCCACTGTTTCCCCATCTATTTCCCATGAAGTGATGGGACCGGATGCCATGATCTTCGTTTTCTGAATGTTGAGCTTTAAGCCAACTTTTTCACTCTCCACTTTCACTTTCATCAAGAGGCTTTTTAGTTCCTCTTCACTTTCTGCCATAAGGGTGGTGTCATCTGCATATCTGAGGTTATTGATGTTTCTCCCGGAAATCTTGATTCCAGCTTGTGTTTCTTCCAGTCCAGCGTTTCTCATGATGTACTTTGCATATACGTTGAATAAGCAGGGTGATGCATATCTGAAGTTTGATATTTTTCCTGACAGTCTTGATTCCAGCTTGTGATTCATCCAGTCTAGCATTTCACATGATATACTTTGCATGTACGCTAAATAAGCAGGGTGATAATATACAGCCTTGACATATCCCTTTCCCAATTTTGAACCAGTTGTTCCATGTCTGGTTCTAAGCGTTGCTTCTTGACTCAAATACAGGTTTCTCAGGAGACAGGTAAGGTGGTCTGGTACTCCTATCTCTTTAAGAGTTTTCCACAGTTTGTTGTGATACACACAGTCAAAGGCTTTAGCATAGTCAGTGAAGTAAATGTTTTATTCTGGAATTTCCTTGCTTTCTCTATGATTCAACAAATGTTGGCAATTTGATCTCTGGTTCCTCTACCTTTTCTAAGCCCACCTTGTACGTCTGAAGTCTCCATTCATATACCACTGAAGTCTAGCCTGAAGGACTTTGAACATAACCTTACTAGCATGTGAAATGAGTGCAATTGTATGGTAGTTTGAACATTCTTGGGCATTGCCCTTCTTTGGGACTGGAATGAAAACTGACCTTTTCTAGTCCTATGGCCACTGCTGAGTTTTCCAGAATGGCTGACCTTGCACTTTAACAGCATCATCTTTTAGGATTCAACAGCATCATCTTTTAGGATTTGAAATAGCTCAGCTGGCATTTCATCACCTCTTCTGGCTTTGTTCGTAGTAATGCTTCCTAAGGCCCACTTGACTTCATACTCCAGGATGTCTGGCTCTAAGTGAGTGACCACGCCATCATTGTTATCTGGGTCATAAGACCTTTTTTGTATAGTTCTTCTGTGTATTCTTGCTACCTCTTCTAAGTCTCTCTTGCTCTATTAGGTCCTTACCATTTATATCCTTTATTTCTATCCTTTATTCTATCTTGTGCTTATCCTTGCATGAAATGTTCTCTGGTATCTCCAGTTTTCTTGAAGAGATCTCTAGTCTTTCCCATTCTATTGTTTTCCTCTATTTCTTTGCATTGTTCATTTAAGAAGACCTTGTTATCTCTCCTTGCTATTCTGTGGAACTCTGTATTGAGTTGGGTATATCTTACTCTTTCTCCCTTGTCTTCTTTTCTTCTTTCCTCAGGTATTTGTAAAGTCTCATTAGACAACCACTTTATACCTCCTTGCGTTTCTTTTTCTTGAGGATGGTTTTGGCCACTGCCTCCTGTACAATGTTACAAACTTCCATCCAGAGTTCTTCAGGTACTCTGTCTACCAGATCTAATCCCTTGAATCTATTTGTCACCTCCACTGTATAATCATAAGGGAGTTTTGAGTTCTTTGTATATATTGGATGTTAACCACTATCAGACATATGGATTGCAGATATCTTCTCCATTCAATAGGCTGCCTTTTCATTTTGTCGATAGTTTCCTTTATCATTAATAAGCTTTTTAGTTTGATGTACTTAGACTTTTTTCTTTTTGGTTTTGTTTTCCCTTGCCTGATGAGTCATATCCAAAAATACATTGCTCAGACCATGTCAAAGAGCATACTATCTAGGTTTTCTTCCAGGAGTTTTATGGTTTCAGGTCTTTTAGTTAAGTCTTTACTCCATTTTGAGTTTATTTTTGTATATGGTGTGAGAAAGTAACCCATTTTGATTCTTTTGCATGTTGCTGACCAGTTTTCTCAACACCATTTATTGAGGAGACTATCTTTTCCTCCTTGCATATTTTTGCATCTTTTATCATAAATCAGTAGACCACATAAGCATGGGATTATTCCTGGACTGTATGTTATGTTCCATTGATCTATATATCTGTTTTTATACTAGTACCATACTGTTTTAATGACTGCAGCTTTATAGTATAGTTTGAAATCAGGGAGCGTGATACCTCCAGTTTTGTTCTACTTGTTCAGGAATGCTATGGATATATAAGGTCCTTTGGGCTTCCATATAAACTTCAGGATTATTTATTCTAGTTATGTGAACATGCCATTGGATTTTGACAGGGATTGTACCAAATCAGTAGATTTCCTTTGGTTGTACATTCATTTTAATAATATTAAATATTCTAACCCATGAGCATGGCATATCGTTTCATTTGTTTTTTTGTCTTTAGTTTCTTTCACCAATGGTTTATAGTTTTCAGAGTGCAGATATTGACCTCCTTAGTTATATTTATTCCTAGATATTTTATTCTATTTGATGCATTGTAAATGGAATTGTTTTCTTCATTTCTCTTTCTGATAGTTTGTATGTAGAGAAGAAGCAGATTTCTCTGTATTACCTTTGTATCCTGAAACTTTACTGAATTCATTTATTAGTTCTAATAATTTCTTGGCAGAGTCATTCAGTTCAGTTGAGTCACTCAGTCATGTCTGACTCTTTGCAACCCCATGGACTGTAGCATGCCAGTCCATCACCAACTCCCAGAGCTTTTATGGGAGTCATTCAGTTCAGTTCAGTTCAGTTCAGTCGCTCAGTTGTGTCTGACTCTTTGCGACCCCATGAATACCTATATATAGTATCATGTCACCTACACTGAGTTTTATTTCTACCTTTCCAGTTTGGATGCATTTTTTTCTTTTTCTTGTCTGATTGCTATGGCTAGGACTTCCAATACACGGTTGAATAAAAGTGGAGAGAGTGGGAATCCTTGTCTTATTCCTGATCTTAAAGGAAATGCACACAGCTTTTGACCATTGAGTATGATGCTAGCTATAGGCTTGTTATATGTGCTTGTTAGTATGTTGAGGTCTATTTCTTCTCTTCTCACTTTGTTGAGAGTACTTATTATAAATGGATGTCAAATTTGTTAAAAGTTTTTTGTGCATCTGTTGAGATAATCATGTTTTTATTCTTCAGTTAATTAATCACATTGATTTCTGAATATTGAACTATCCTTGCATCCTGGGGATAAACCCTTCTTAATCATGGTGTATTTTCCTTTTAATGTATTATTAAACTGAGTTTGTTAGTATTTTGCTGAGGATTTTTATATCTACTTTCATCAATGAAGTTGGTTTTATGTATTTTTTGTTTGTTTGGTATTTTTGTAGCGTCTTTGCCAGATTTTGGTATTAGGGTGATGCTGTTCTTATAGAATGAGTTCACAAGCCTTCACTTTGTACTTCTCAAATTTTGGGGATAGTTTGAAAGGGTGAGGTGTTAACTCTTTAAATGTTTGGTAGAATTTTTACTACTGATTCATTTCATTATGGTAATCTGTTTTCCTATTTCTATTTCTTCTTGATTCAGCCTTGGTAGATTGTATGTTTCTAATAATTTACCAGTTCTTCTAGGTTGTACATTTTATTGACATTAATTATTTGTAGTAGTTGCTTATGATCTTTGTATTTTTGTGGTGCCAGTATAACTTCTTTATTTTTTATTTTCTGATTTTTTGGGGTCATTTAAATTATTTTTCTTGAAAAGTCTGACTTATCAATTTTATTTATTTTTCAAAGAAGCAGCTCTGAGTTTCATTGACCCCCCCCCCTTTTTTTTCTGGTCTCTTTTAAATTTATTTCTGTTGTGATCTTTATTATGTCTTTCCTTCTACTAACTTTCAGTTTTGTTTCGCCTTTAAAAAAAATTTCCTTTAGGTGAAAGGTTTAGGTTATTTATTTAGATTTTTCTTGTTTCTTGAGGTAGGCTTATATCCAGCTGAACCTGCCTCATAAAACTGCTTTTGCTGCGTTCTATAGATTTTGGGTTGTTGTTTCCATTTTTACTTGTATCCAGGTATTTATTTTTATATCGCCTTTGATTTTTTTCCATGACCCATTGGTTGCTTAGCAGCATATTGTTTAGATTTCATGTGTTTGTGTTTTTTTTGTAAATTTTTTTCCTTGTAATTGAATTCTAGTCTCACAACATTGTAGTAAAAAAATGCTTGGTATGATTTCAGTAATCTTAAATTAACAAACTTGTTTTGTGACCTTCTAACCTGAAAGCTCTACAAACCCCATTCTATTGGGATTTTTATGGAGGCTTCCTCACATAGGCATGATGAATTATTCACTAGTTTCTGGCCCCTCTCTCCTCTGGAGAATAGTGCAAGCAGGCTGACAATTCCAAGCTTCTACTCATGGATTGGTCTTTCTGGTTACTAGTCCCCATCCAAGGAGCCCACTCAGAGTCACCTCAATAGAACAAAAGATGCTACTAGTGCTTGTATATTAGGAATGTATAAACTTAGGAATTTAGGGTTTTAGGAGCTCTGCGCTGGAAGTTAGGAGAAAGATACAGGCAGAGATCAATATACATATTTCTTATCATTTCCACCATCCATCATCACCTCATCTTGCAAAACTAACACATACATATATTCACACACATACACATAGTTTACATGGCAAATAACAAGCTGATATAATGTGGTCAAAATATATTAGAATTATTTACTTCTTTAATACATAATCAAATGCTGCTATAGGTCATGAAGACATAGATGAACATTCTGAAAGAATGGGAAATGTAGTTTAAAAGGAAACAAATATTTTCCTGATAAGAGAGGAAAATATTCAACCTCAGTAACAAGAACAGAAAAGCACAATATGAGATTCTCTTTTCAAACCATAAAATTTATAAAATTATAAAAATTAGATACACGGGTACACATGCATGCCCACATTGCACCAGTGTTAGCGATGCAGCATGGCTGGCTGGCTCACAGCGTCCTTGATGGTGTAATTGACAGTTTCTGGTATGTATAGTAAAGAATCCTGTTTACAAGTTTGACCCCATAATTTCTTTTCAAAGAATCTCTCTTAAAGACATAACCAGGGAACTTTTCTGGTGGTCCAGTGGTTAAGACTCTGTGCTCCCAATGCAGGGAGCCTGGGTTTGATCCTTGTTTAGGTAACTAGATCCTGCATGCGACAATAAAAATCTCTTATGCGACACTGAAGATCCCATTGCCTCAGCTAAGACCTAGCACAGCCAAATTTAAAAATTAAGAAGAAAATCAGTGACACACAGACTTAATACATGTACATGTCCCATTACCCCAGCACCAGACTTCATAATGAAAAATCATCAGGGATTGTTTAGATGAAGGATAGTAGCACCAATAGAGTATAAGCTACTGTTTTTAAAAATCATGCATTTGAAGAATGTAAATATGGTAAAATAATCATCATATAATGTTAAGGTAAAAAGGATGTACACTTAATTGATTAAAATCTCAGTACACACAAAAATCCCAGTTTCCTAAAATAGTCATACGTAAATAGAAAATCAAAGTCTGAAGGAAAAGAGATATATACTAAAATGTTAAGAGTGCTAGTTTCTGGACTTCCCTAGTGGTATAGTGGATAAGAAGCCACCTGCCAATACAGAGTTGATGAGTTCAATCCCTGGTCCAGGAAGATTCCACATGCCATGGGTCAACTAAGCCCATATACAACAACTACTAAGCCCTTACTCTGGCTGGGACCCACACCTACTGAGCTCACGTGCTGCAACTACTGAAGCCCTTGTGCCTTGAGCCTGTGCTGCACAATAAGAGAAACACCACAGTCAGAAGCCTGTGCGCCACAACAAAGAGTAGTCCCCAGTTGTAGCCACAAAGACCCAGCACAACCAAAACTAAAATAAATACTTTTTTTAAATCATGTTTAAAAAGTGAATGGATTATATGAAACTCATTTTTAATGAATAATTTTCTGTTTTCCAAATTTTCTATGAATTTATATTATTTTAGATTCATAAAAAAGAAATCCTATCAGTTAAGACACATATCAAAAAAAAGACACATATCAAAAGCCACTACCTCTCTGAATTCGGTCTTTAGAATTAATTTTGACATACACATATATTTTCTTTATTGAGGTACAGTTGATTTACAATATTATGAATTTCAAGTATATAATACACTGATACAAAATTTGAAAATACTATATTCCATATGAAATTATTATAGTATATTGGAGGGACTTCCTGGTAGACCAGTGGTTAAGACTCCATGCTTCCACTGCAGGGGGCATGGGTTTGATCCCTGGTCCAAGGGAACTAAGATACCGTATGCTGCACAGCACAGCCAAAAAAAGAAAAGAAAATACTGCATGTATTTCTCTGGCTGTAAATAAATTCTTATACTTTATTCATAGTACTTTATAGCTCTTAATCTCCTACCTCTATCTTGCCCCTCTCCCATACCCTTTCCCCACTGGTAACCACTAGTTTGTTCTCTGCATCTGTGAGTCTGTTTTTGTTTTGTTATATTTATTTTTTTGTATTCCACAGATAAGTGGTAACATATAGTATTTGTCTTTCTGTCTGACTTATTTTACTAAGTGTAATATCCTCCAGGTTCATCCATGGTGTTGCAAATGGCAAAATTTGATTCTTTTTAGAATCGAGTAGTATTCCTTTATAAATATATACCACCCTCTTCTTTATCCATTTGTCTATTGATGGAAAACTGAGTTGCTTCAGTATCTTGGCTATTGTAAATAATACTGCTGTGGACATTAGGGTGCATGTATCTTTTCGAATCAGTGTTTTTGTTTTTTCAGATATGTATCCCAGAGAGTAATTGCTGAATCATCTAGTAGAACTAGTTTTAATTTTTTGATGAGCCTCCATACTGTTTTCTATAGAGGCTACACCAATTTACATTCCCACCAACATTGGACAAGGGTTAAAACCCACAAATTCAGTATATCTTTTGGTCTGTTTGTATCATCTTCAATTTCTCTCATCAGCTTTCTGTTGTTTTTTAAGATTCCACAACTAAGCAATATATTTGTCTTTCTCTGTCTGACTTACTTCAGTCAGTATGACAATTTCTAGGTCCATCCACGTTGCTGCAAATGGCATTATTTCATTTTTCTTTTATGGCTGAGTGAGGAGGAACTCAAAAGCCTCTTGATGAAAGTGAAAGTGGAGAGTGAAAAAGTTGGCTTAAAGCTCAACATTCAGAAAACTAAGATCATGGCATCCAGTCCCATCACTTCATGGCAAATAGATGGGGAAACAGTGGAAACAGTGTCAGACTTTATTTTGGGGGGCTCCAAAATCACTGCAGATGGTGACTGCAGCCATGAAGTTAAAAGACGCTTACTCCTTGGAAGGAAAGTTATGTCCAACCTTGATAGCATATTCAAAAGCAGAGACATTTCTTTGCCAACAAAGGTCTGTCTAGTCAAGGTTATGGTTTTTCCTGTGGTCATGTATGGATGTGAGTTGGACTGTGAAGAAGGCTGAGCGCCGAAGAATTGATGCTTTTGAACTGTGGTGTTGGAGAAGACTCTTGAGAGTCCCTTGGACTGCAAGGAGATCCAACCAGTCCATTCTGAAGGAGATCAGCCCTGGGATTTCTTTGAAAGGACTGATGCTAAAGCTGAAACTCCAATACTTTGGCCACCTCACATGAAGAGTTGACTCATTGGAAAAGACTCTGATGCTGGGAGGGATTGGGGGCAGGAGGAGAAGGGGACGACAGAGGATGAGATGGCTGGATGGCATCACTGACTCGATGGACATGAGTCTGAGTGAACTCCGGGAGTTGGTGATGGACAGGGAGGCCTGGCGTGCTGTGATTCATGGGGTGGCAAAGAGTCAGACGCGACTGAGTGACTGAATTGAACTCACTATGGTGACGGAATTCCAGCTGAGCTATTTAAAATCCTAAAAGATGAAGCTATTAAAGTGCTGCACTCAACACGTCAGCAGATTTGGAAAACTCAGCAGTGGCCACAGGACTGGAAAAGGTCAGTTTTCATTCCAATCCCAAAGAAGGGCAATGCCAAAGGACGTTGAAACTACCATATAATTGCACTCATTTCACATGCTAGCAAGGTTATGCTCAAAATCCTTCAAGCTAGGCTTCAGCAGTACATGAACAAAGAACTTCCAGATGTACAAGCTGTGTTTTGAAGAGGTAGAGGAACCACAGACCAAATTGTCAACATTTGTTGGGTCATGGAGAAGGCAAGGGAGTTCCAGAAAAACATCTACTTCTGCATCATTGACTACACTAAAGCCTTTGACTGTGTGGATCACAACAAACTGTGGAAGATTATTAAAGAGATGGGGATATCAGACCACTTTTCCTGCCTCCTGGGAGACCTATATGTAGGTCAAGAAGCAACAGTTAGAACTGGACATGGAAAAATGGACTGGTTCCAAATCAGGAAAGGAGTATGTCAAGGCTGTATATTGTCACCTTGCCAGAGTACATCATGCAAAATGCTGTGCCAGATGACTCACAAACTAGAATCAAGATTGCCTGGCGAAATATGAACAACCTCAGATTTGTAGATGATGCCACTCTAACGGCAGAAAGTGAAGAGGAACTAAAGAGCCTCTAGATGAAGGTGAAAGAGAAGAGTGAAAAAGTTGGCTTGAAACTCAACATTAAAAAAAAATCAAAACTATGATCATAGCATCCGGTCCCATCACTTCATGGCAAATAGAAGAGGAAAAAGTGGAAGCAGCAGCAGATTTTATTTTCCTGGGCTCCAAACTCACTGCAAACTGTGCCTGCAGCCATGAAATTAAAAGATGCTTGCTCCCTGGAAGGAAAGCTATGACAAACATAGACAGCATATTAAAAAGTAGACACACCACTTTGCCAACAAAGGTCTGTGTAGTCAAAGCTACGGTTTTTCCAGTAGTCATGTATGGATGTGAGAGTTGGATCATAAAGAAGGCTGAGTGCTGAAGAATTGATGCCTTCAAACCGTGGTGTTGGATAAGACTCCTGAGAGTCCCGTGGACTGCAATTAGATCAAGCCAATCAATCCTAAAGGAAATCGACTCTGAAATTTCATTGGAAGGAGTGTTGGCTGAAGCTGAAGCTCCAATACTTTGGCCATCTGATGTGAAGAGCAGACTTATTGGAAGAGACCCTGATGCTGGGAAAGGCTGTAGGAAATAGGAGAAGGGGGCAACAGAGGATGAGATGGTAACTCAGTAGACATGAATTTGAGCAAAATTCGGGAGACAGTGGACAGAGGAGCCTGGCATGCTACAGTCCACAGGGTTGCAAAGAGTTGGACAGAACTTAGTAACTGAACAACAGCAATATTTCATTATGTGTACGTACCACATCTTTATCCATTCTTCTGTTGATAGACATTTAGTTCGCTTCCGTGTCCTGGCTATTGTAAACAGTGGTGCAAGGAATATTGGGGTGCATGTATCTTTTTAAATTTTGGTTTTTCTCCAGATATATGCCCAGGAGTGGGATTGCTGGATTATATGGTAACTCTGTTTTCAGTTCTCTTAGGAACCTCTCCATACCAATTTACATTCTCATCAACCGTGTAGGAAGGTTCCCTTCTCCAGTATTTATTATCTGTGGGTTTCTCTTTTCTGGCTGTGCTAGATCTTCATTGTCGCTTGAGCTTTTTTCTAGTTGTAATGAGTAGGAACTACTCTCCACTTACAGTGTGAGGCTTATTTTTGCAGTGGCTTCTCTGGTTGCAGAATACATGCTCTAGGTGGGCTTCAGTAGCTGTAGCATATAGGCTCAGTAGTTGCAGCTCCTGGACTATAGTGGCCAGGTTCAATAGTTGTGGTGAACAGTCTTAGTTGCTCCATGGCTCATGGAATCTGCCTGGATCAGGAGTCAAACCTGTGTCTCCTGCATTGGCAAGTGGATTCTTTACCACTGAGCGACAAAGGAAGCCCATCTGTGGATTTTCTGATGATAGGAATTCTGACTGATATGATATTTCATTGTAGTTTTGATTTGCATTTCTCTATTAGCAATACTGAACATCTTTTTATGTGCCTCTGGGCCATATTGGAATTCCCTGATAGATCAGTTGGTAAAGAATCTGCCTGCAATGCAGGAGACCAATTCAATTCCTGGATTGGGAAGATCTGCTGGAGAAGGGATAGGCTACCCACTCAAATATTCTTGGGCTTCCCACGTGGCTCAACTGGTAATGAATCCACCTGCAGTGCAGGAGACCTGGGTTCAATCCCTGGTTGGGAAGATCCCCTGGAGAAGGGAACAGCTACCCACTCCAGTATTCTTGCCTAGAGAATTCACTATACAGTCCATGGGGTCACAAAGAGTTGGGCATGACTGAGCGACTTTCACTTTTTCACTCACTGGCCATGTGTTTGTCATCTTTAGAGAAATGTCTATTGAGGTTTTCTGCCTGTTTACTTATTGGGTTGTTTGTTTGATGATATTAAGCCATACAAGCTGTTGGTACATTTTGGAGTCCAATCTTTGCCAGTCACATCATTTGCAAATATTTTCTCCCATTCAATGGGTTGTCTTTTTGTTTTGTTTATGGTTTCCTCTGCTGTGCAAAAGCTTTTGAGTTTAATTAGGTCTCATTTGTTTATTTTTGTTTTTATTTCCATTACTCTGGAAGACAGATTGAAAAGGTTAATGCTGTGATTTATGTCAGAGAGTGTTCTGCCTATGTTTTCCTCTAATAGTTTTGTAGGGTCTGGTCTCACATTTTTGAAATCCATATATCACACTGTGAGGAAGCTCAGCAGTCCATGCAGAAATTCACGTGCATGAGAATCACAACTGGCTTTAGGACTGAATGGCAGGTGGAAGCTGGAAGGGCTCTGGGGAGACCATTAGTGAAAGTCAAAGAGACTTATGAAGGCCTAAAGGAAAGCAAAATAAATTCACTGGAAGCCAGAGGAAACACTGACATCAGTAATAATGTGAAAAGGGGAAAATATACCTAATTAATTCAATCCTCTAGCTAAAATGATTTCCCGGCAGAGTACTGATAGTGCCATCTGGCTTCTTCTTGCTGCCTATTATAAAACATACAAGAAGAGAAGGTCAACTAAAGAATCAGCTGTTTCAACAAGGACCTACTGAGCAGTACAGAGAACCTACTCAATATTCTGTGATAACCTGTATGGGAAAGAATATGAAAAAGAATAGATGTGTGTATAACTGAACTGCTTTGCTGTACACCTGAAATAACACAACTGTACTCCAATATAAAATAATTTTTAAATGAACTTCTAAATAGAAAGCAACCAGGACTTGCCAAGTTTGACAGTAATACTGTTTCTCCTTTCCACCTTCTCCAGATGGTAAATTATTCTATAAGTAAGATAGAATCTCAGAGCAAAGTCAAGCCCAGAGTGAGTCTATGGAAGATCCTTTGTAAAGACCTCAAAGATTCAAGGTAGTGCTTCACAGAATATTTCAGGATGACAAAAGTCCCTCTAAACATTTTAAGGTGTGCCTAATAAATCCTATTAAATAAGAGAATTTATGAGAATCTTAAGGATGTTTTCCTGCAGCATTCTCCCAGAAAGCCCCAGATAGAGACATTCTTATTTCAAACAGGTTTATAGTGGTGTATTGCCTAATACAGTGAACTCCACTAATATTTTTAGAAAACCCACATAGTTTTTAAAATGGTTCTGGTGGAAGCACAGTAAGTTTAAAAGAGAAAGAGTGCAAAACAAAAAAAGACCTTTATTTATTTATTTATTTTTTAAAGTGCATCTCTATGTATTTTCACAGTGAACACACCAATATCATAAAACAAAAACAAAACTCCTGCCTTGTAGACCATCCACTACACTACTCTGACTTCTATTTCCATATATTACTTTTGCCTGTTTTTATTTTTTTTAACTAATTTATTTTAATTGGAGGCTAATTACAATATTATAGTGGTTTTTGCCATAGATTCGCGTGAATCAGCCATGGTTATACATGTGTTCCCCATCCTGAACCCTCCTCCTACCTCCCTCCCCACCCTATCCCTCAGGGTCATCCAAGTGCACTGGCCCTGAGCACCCTGTCTCATGCATCAAGCCTGGACTGCTGATCTGTTTCACATATGGTAATATACATGTTTCAGTGCTATTCTCTCAAATCATTCACCCTCACCTTTTCCCCCTCAGAGTCCAAAAGTCTGTTCTTTACATTTGTGTCTAAAAACAGACCTTTCAATTCAGTTCAGTCGCTCAGTCCTATCCGACTCTTTGTGACCCCATGAACCGCAGCACGCCAGGCCTC
>NW_011494940.1:1997068-2004862 GCF_000754665.1 Bison bison bison
CAGGTGGCCAAAGTATTGCAGTTTCAGCTTCAACATCAGTCCCTCCAATGAACACCCAGGACTGATCTCCTTTAGAATGGACTGGTTGGATCTCCTTGCAGTCCAAGGGGCTCTCAAGAGTCTTCTCCAACACCACAGTTCAAAAGCATCAATTCTTCCGTGCTCAGCTTTCTTTATAGTCCAACTCTCCCAGAGACCTTTAGATGTTTCATATATTTTGCCCAGAAAACAGACCGTGGAGGCTTTTTTCCTAATTTAATTATTTTTATGGGAAACACAGGTTTCAACTCAGAGGATAGAACCAAGAGATACAGAGAACAACTCAGAGGGTAAACTGAGCAGCAATGAAAGAATTGGCAACACATTCTCAGTTGGATTTCAGAAGAGGTAGGTGGGGCCAGCAATTGTTGTGTGTCTCAGACGCCACGTTTTGAATGGGAATGTCTAAGAATTGGGGCTTCACAAGTGGCACTAGTGGTAAAGAAACTGCTTGCCAATGCAGAAGACCTAAGAGACAAGGGTTTGATCCCTGGTTCAGGAAGATCGCTGGAGAAGGGCATGGTAACCCACTCCAGTAGGCTTGCCTGAAGAATCCCCTGGATAGAGAAAATCGGTGACTACAGTCCATAGGAAGGCAGAGGAACCAGAGATCAAATTGCCAACATCCGCTGGATCATGGAAAAAGGAAGAGAGAGTTCCAGAAAAACATCTATTTCTGCTTTATTGACTATGCCATAGCCTTTGACTGTGTGGATCACAATAAGCTGTGGAAAATTCTGAAAGAGATGGGAATACCAGACCACCTGACCTGCCTATTGAGAAACCTATATGCAGGTCAGGAAGCAACAGTTAGAACTGAACATGAAACAACAGACTGGTTCCAAATAGGAAAAGGAGTACGTCAAGGCCGTATATTGTCACCCTGCTTATTTAACTTCTTTGCAGAGTACATCATGAGAAACGCTGGGCTGGAAGAAGCACAAGCTGGAATCAAGATTGCCAGGAAAAATATCAATAACCTCAGATATGCAGATGACAACACCATCCTTATGGCAGAAAGTGAAGAGGAGCTAAGAAGCCTCTTGATGAAAGTGAAAGAGGAGAGTGAAAAAGTTGGCTTAAAGCTCAACATTCAGAAAGCTAAGATCATGGCATCTGGTCCCATCACTTCATGGCAAATAGATGGGGAAACAGTGGAAACAGTGTCAGACTTTATTTTTCTGGGCTCCAAAATCACTGCAGATGGTGATTGCAGCCATAAAATTAGAAGATGCTTACTCCTTGGAAGGAAAGTTATGACCAACCTAGATAGCATATTCAAAAGCAGAGACATTACTTTGCCAACAAAGATCTGTCTAGTCAAGGCTATGGTTTTTCCTGTGGTCATGTATGGATGTGAGAGTTGGACTGTGAAGAAAGCTGAGTGCCAAAGAATTGATGCTTTTGAACTGTGGTGTTGGAGAAGACTCTTGAGAGTCCCTTGGACTGCAAGGAGATCCAACCAGTCCATTCTGAAGGAGATCATTCCTGGGTATCCTTTGGAAGGAATGATGCTAAAGCTGAAACTCCAGTACTTTGGCTACCTCATGCGAAGAGTTGACTCATTGGAAAAGACTGATTGGGGAGGGATTGGGGGCAGAGGAGAAGGGGACGACAGAGAATGAGATGGCTGGATGGCATCATTGACTCAATGGACATGAGTTTGGGTGAACTCCGGGAGTTGGTGATGGACAGGGAGGCCTGGTGTGCTGTGATTCATCGGGTCGCAAAGAGTCGGACACGACTGAGTGACTGAACTGAACTGAACAGTCCATAGGTCGCAAAGAGTTGGAAATGACTGAAGCAACTTAGCATACACACACGATAGCATCACAGCCACAAGTTTGTCAAGCTTCATAGGGTGGCTCAGCACTCTAAGAGCAAGTGTTCCCAGCAAACAAGGTGGATACTTCATGGCCTTTATGACCTACGTTCTGAAGTCACAAAGCATCAGTTCAGTACTAACTGAAGCAGTCAGAAATCCATAAGTATTGAGGGGAGCGGGCATAGATCTCCCGCTTCTTTGTGCCAGAAGTGGCAATGAATTTTGTTATAAATTCTATGCTATAAATTCTACCTGCACAGGGTAGTTTTTTTTTTTTTTTTTTAAACCTGCACAGGGCTTCCCTGGTGGCTTAGTGGTAAAGAAACCGACTGCCAATGCAGGAGACATGGGTTCGATCCTTGGTCTGGGCAGATCACACATGCCTCAGAGTGGCTAAGCCTGTGTTCCACAGCTATTTAGCCTGTGCTCTAGAGCCTGGGAGCAGCAACTACTGAGCCCACATGCTGCAACTACTGAAGCCCATGTGCCCAAGAGCCCATGCTCTTCAATGAGAGAAGCCACCACAGTGAGAAGCCATGTAGCACAACTAGAGCATATAGAACCCCAGTTTGCTGCAACTAGAGAAAAGCCACAGCCATGGAGACCCAGCACAGCCAAGAATAATGATATATAAACAAACAAATTATTTAAAACCTGCTCAAACAATTTTTCTATCATGTGTTAAATACAGCTTTCTTTGTATTTAACTAGCTTGAGGTTTATAGGTGTCATGAACTGAATGTGTGCCCTCAAAACTCAGTGTTGCAATCTGAAACTCCAGTGTGATGGTATTGGAAGGTGGGCCTTTGCAAAGTTGTTAGGTTTAAATGGGGTCAGGAGAGTGAGGCCTCCATGATGGGATTAGTGTCCTTATGAAATGAGGAAGTGAAACTGGAGCTCCACCTTTCTCTCCCCGCCAGTTGAAGACACAGGGAGAAGGCAGCTGTCTCTCGGCCAGAAGAGGCCCCCACCAGGAACTGAATCTGCCAGAACCTTGATCTTGGACTTCCCAGCCTCCAGAACTGTGAGAAATGTCTGTTGTTTAAGCCATTCCATCTATGGTATTTTGTTAGAGAAGGCTGAACCAAGATATAGTGCTTCTGGACTATGTGGTTGATGTCTTCAATTTTTGAAAATTCTCAACCATTGTCTCTTCAAATAAACCTACATAACACTTTGCAGCTTTGTTGTCAGGGAAAGTGATGATGCCTCTAGGAATGTCACAATATGAGTTTCCAAAGTTTGTTCTTAGAACCAGGAAGCAAGAAGGAAAATAGGTTATAGTCACTCACCTTTGGACTGATGACTTTGGAAGGATTGATGCTGAAGCTGAAGCTCCAATGCTCTGTCCACCTGATGCAAAGAGCTGACTTACTGGAAAAGACCCTGATGCTAGGAAAGACTGAAGGCAGGAGGAGAAGGGGATGACAGAGGATGAGATGGTTGGATGGCATCACTGACTCGATAGACATGAATCTGAGCATCCTTCAGGAGTTGGTGATGGACAGGGAAGCCTGGCGTGCTGCAGTCCATGGGGTCACAAAGAGTTGGACACAACTGAGCAACTGAACTGAACTGAATGACTCACCTTTGGAACAGAGTTTGACTAAACTATTCTAGAGTCAGATATTCCCCTTATTTTTTTATTTTTATTATTTTTTGGTTGCACTGGGTCTTTGCTGCTGGGCATGGGCTTTCTATAGTTGGGGTGAGCGAGGGCTACTCTCTGTTTGCAGTATGTGGACTTCTCATTGCAGTAGCCTCTCCTGTTATGGATCAAGAGCTCTAGGTTTGCAGGCTTCAGTAGTTGTGGCACATGGACTAGCTGCCCCAGGCATGTGGGATCTTCCTGGACCAGGGATCAAAATGGTGTTCCTTCCATTGAAAGGTGGATTCTTAACCACTGACCACGAAGGAAGCCCCTGGTGCTCCTTCTTACCGTAACTCCCCCTCCCAGGGAATTCCTCTTTAATCTCCATGAGGAAAAAGTCAGGTCAGTCTGGCTTTCCTTCTATCAACACCTCTGTGTATACTTTAGCCAATGAAAATTCTACTGTTATCAGTAATTGAACCACTGGCAAACACTGAATGGCCATTCTCTCCCAGTGATGGAAAAAGTAACCCAGTAGTTCTGTGACTAAAAATGTTAAGTAAAAAAAAATCTAGATGGAAACACAAATCTTAAAAGTACAGATACTTTTTACTATTTTGTATTATATACCTCTATTGAATCTTCAACAATAGGCATGCATTACATTAGAAAAATTTATAATGAAATAAAAATCCACAAAGTTACCTAAAATATCTCATTAATACCAATGACATGAATTTAGTGTTGTTCAGGGGACAGATAACATTATTAAACACTAAAATCCAACCTTGAATCTCTCTCTCCTATCAGTAACAGAGCAGTACATTACAATTTGGGGGAAGGTCCAAGGTGTTTGGTGAAGAAGGTTAGAATTTCCTTCCACGCATCTACCTGGGCCTTAGAATGAGCCCTGGGCTCCCCACCCCACATCACGGGTTTGTCCAATAATTTGTGCAAAGAAGCTGGGCACATGGGAAAATAAGGAGGCTCAATGTAGTGCCCAGTCCCAGGATAAGAGATGATCTGGGGTTTTTCCTTTCCATGGGCCTGTAACCGTTCAGAGGCTATCTGGGCATAAAGCTCACTCCTCCAGTTATGGTCATCCTGACCAACAATGAAGAGGATGGGCCCCTGGGCCTTCTCTATTGGAATCATGCAGGGGTTCTCACATCCCCCTATAATATCATTCCTTACATCCACAATGTCTAGGAGGCCTGAGAAAGCTACCTTCACTCGCCTCAGGTCATGGCCCAGTGGTGGAATGTTGCTGTCCTTGTAGTGTATGACTCTGTGTCCACTGAACCCAGATCCATTGATGGAAACTGTGGCTGAGATGTTCTTCAAAAATGAGGCCATGGAGAGACAAATATCAGCCCCTAAAGAAATGCCCAGAAGCCCAATGCGTGTGCCCTTTATCTGGAAGAAAAGAAGAGACAAGAGTCAAGAACTTACCCAAGGGAAAAACGTTTTTCTAAATGCAACTAGAGATGCTGCTAGCTTTAATTTGTAAACTGGCCACAAGACACTCAACCTCAGTTTACAGAGGAGTTTCTTCCCATATAAAGACTATCTTGCTGGACACATGGCAAACAAATTCAATGGTAAATTTGGGATGATGGCTTAGTTGCTAAGAACTGTAGCCTGCCAGGCTCCTCTGTCCATGAGACTCTCCAGGCAAGAATACTGGAGAGGGTGGCCACTTCCAGGGAATTTCCCCCACTCAGGGGTCAAACCTGCATTCCAGACAGATTCTTTACTTGACTGAGCCATGAGGATGGTTTGCAAACTTCCAGAGAGTCAGACACTAGAGAATGCTGAGTCATGGAGCCTGGCAAGTTCAGAGTCTTATGTTCTTCGGTATCTAAGTCTGTTACAAGAAGTGAATCATTATCAGACCACTTCTAAATATATACTAAAAAATGGTTAACTTAACAGAAGCAAAGTACGACTGCAGAGTCCAATTAAGGAGTTCCTATCTTCTGAAATGGGTGGACAAGTTTCAATCATCTGAGAACATACCCTCCTATCAGAAAAATATTAAAAAGCATTCAAAGTGAAAAAATTAGAAACTCCACTTTCTCTCAAAAGAAATTTTCATATCACTACCTAATATGTTGAAATAAAACTTCACATGAATTTTACAATGAATTCTGCACTATTAACCCATCTGACAAAGAAAGGGAATGGTACTTTAGGCACTAAAACCAAGGAAGTCTCTGAAAGAAATCTCTGTGAAAGAAGCGCAAAGCAGCACCAGTGCACTCAGCAGGTGAGTGCAAAGGGACAGCTCTCTGGGGGTGGTCCTGAAGAGAATGATGAAGGACATCAGGAGAACCTGGCTGTGTTGAAGCATGTAGCACAGGGCTTCTTCAAAATACTCCAGGTGTATCATGTCAAATTTCTTGGGAAGATCATCAAAGTCATAATAAGCTAGAGCCAATGTGGCAAAGCCGTGGCCAGCCAAAAGACTGGCCCGATATTCCAATAGGCCTCCTCCAATACCGAAGATGTCAATGATCCCTGGGAAAGGTCCAGATCCTAGAGACAGTAATATTACAAAGGGAAAATATTATATAATTTAATGAATTTGCTTTCCATGCTAAACATCACTAATTTTTAGAGAAATGCACATCAAAACTACAATGAGATACTCACCTCACACGAGTCAGAATGACCATCATTAGAAAGTCTACAGATAAGTGCTGGAGACGGTGTGGACAAAAGGGAACCCTCCTACACTGTTGGTGGGAATATAAGTTGGTGTAGCCACTATGGAAAATAGTATGCTGCTGCTGCTGCTAAGTCACTTCAGTCTTGTCCGACTCTGTGCGACCCTGCAGACAGCAGCCCACCAGGCCCCGCCGTCCCTGGGATTCTCCAGGCAAGAACACTGGAGTGGGTTGCCATTTCCTTCTCCAGTGCATCAAAGTGGAAAGTGAAAGTGAAGTCGCTCAGTCGTGTCCGACTCTTAGCGACCCCATGGACTGCAGCCTACCAGGCTCCTCCGTCCATGGGATTTTCCAGGCAAGAGTACTGGAGTGGGGTGCCATCGCCTTCTCCGATGGAAAATAGTATGGAGGTTCTCAAAAAACTAAAAATAGAGTTGCCATATGATCCAACAAGGAGAAGGCAATGGCAGCCCACTCCAGTACTCTTGCCTGGCCACCACAAGTCTGTTCTCTGCATCTGTGAGTCTGTTTCTGTTTTGTTGATAAGTTCATTTGTGTCGTATTTTAGATTCTACATATAAGTGTATCATAAGAGGGAGGGTGTGTTGCAAAGCAAAGAAGTGGGAGTTTGGGGTTAGCAAACTAGTATATAGAAAATGTATAAATAACAAGGTCTTACCATAGAGCACAGGGAACTATATTCAATACCCTGTGAAAAACTATAATGGAAAAGTATATATATATATATGTATAACTGAATCACTTTGCAGTACAGCAGAAATGAATACATTGTAAATCAACTACACTTCAATTTTTTAAAAAGAGCCTGCTTTGCTTTTAGAGATCTTTCTAAACTATTAGTTCCCGTGAATCAAAGGAAAGATAACAGTTCCCTGAGTCATTATTGAATACAAGTTCCTTTTAGGGAAGGGAGTCCAAGGAAAATATATACGGTAACTTATCGATGCGTTTACCCCCCATATTATTATACAACAAATTATCTCAAAGGTTCTAAGAATCTGTAGTTGTAGGCAAGAATAACCAAGTTAATAATCTTGCAAGAAAACTTTCGTATTGTGTTGCATCAACACGACTCTGTGTGTATGTGTACTTATATTTCAAATGTCACTTGACCAGAGGAAAGAAAAAGAGATACCCAGTGAGGCTTTAGGTAGGGAAGGCAGTGAAGTCTGAAAAGTGATCTGTGGTAGAGAGGAGCATGAAAAAGTAGGTAAGGGGCCCAGTGTACGCAGGACACTAGAGAAGAGTGTCCTGGCAATAGGTTCCATCATATTGTGTAAGATCTAGAGCTGTAGATTAATTATTAATGGCAAAATGAACCTACGGACCCCATCCAGTCCTTTTTTTTTTTTTTTAATCTTCATAACAGTATCCACCTCTTTGGGATACAGAGGTTAAATGAGATAATGCAAGCAAACCGCGTAACAGAGTGCAGAACAAATCAAAAGCCTCCATTGTGGCTGTGAGGTCACTGATTTAGTCAACATTCTCTTCTCTGACCCTGATCCCAAGCCACCCTTCCCGGGAAGCGGTATCACAAACCGAGACGGCCTAGAGAACACGATCGCCAGGCCCCAGCACCCCAGGCCCACCTGGCGGCAGGAAGAGCGTGGCGCGCACCCGGCCCGCGCGCACCGGCTCGCGCCGCA
>NW_011494940.1:2005249-2016295 GCF_000754665.1 Bison bison bison
GACGCACAGTCGCAGCCCATACCCTGAATGTGGAAGCTTAGGTCGCTTCCGGTGTCCCTTCCCAGGCCGGGTGTGCGCTCCCAGTGGACCGACGAGGTCAGGCGTCGCCTTGGCGCCGGGGAGCGGTCAAAGGCTGAGGCGCCTCTGGAGGCGTCCTGGCGCTTCCGGTCCGTGTACCTCCTCTAGCCGGCAACTTGCCTGACTAAAAGTCGTTTTCCTGGCGGGACGCGCAGGGATGTCCTGGTGTCCTGTGGGGTGCCAAACCCGCCCGCGGAAGCCTCTTTTCAGCCTCAAACCTTCCGCACTCGTGGGGGTAATTGATTCATGGTGAAACCAGAGCTGAGTGACTTTAGACAGAATTCCAAGACTTGTAGCCCCTCCATAGAAAAGGACAACTTAAAACTTTCAATGAATTATAACGTACAAACCAAAAACGTGCATAAATCTTAAGCGTACAGTTCAATGAATTCCCAAAACCCGGACGTACTTAGTTGGGTATCCAAGCCCAGGGATTCAGAAACATCACTACCAGCACTCCAGAAGCCACCCTCCTTTCTACTCCAGTCGCTTTCCCGTCCCCAAGGTACTCGAGTCCAATAAAACGGGTTGGTTTTTCCCAACTCTATTTTATGGTGATGAATCCTTCAGTCTGCCTTCTTTAGCGTCTGATTTTATTCTCACATTATGTATTTGAGATTCATCAATACTGTTGGGAGCAGTTGTAGATTTTCCATGATCACTGCCAAATAGTATTGCATTTTGTAATCATAAAAGTATTTGTCAAATTTTACTGACTATAGGCATTTGATAATTCCCAACTTGGGATTCTTAGATATAGTGCTTCATTTTGGTGAAGTAAATACCAAAGATTGAAATTGCTGTATCATAGAGATTGAGAACATTCAGTCTTCGTAGACACTAAACATCAACGTTTTGAATGTGACCCTGGCAGCAATACAGATATGATGTCCAAGGATGTATTTTATATTTACTACAATTTATATATAGTATAGTAATGACTGTGTGCTCTGTGTGTGTGCTCAGTTGCTTCAGTCATGTCTGATTCCTTGCAACTGTACAGACTGTCCTTGGGATTCTCCAGGCAAGAATCTTGGAGTAGGTTGCCCTTTCCTTCTCGAGGGTACTCCATTGCTAAGGAGTAATGGCTACTCTTGTTAAATTGATCGATCTTGTTAAATTGTGTGTTTTACATTCACAATTTAACAAGTCCGTAAAACACTGGGAGTATTTTTCACATATTCGAGAGGAGGAACCTGAGGCTTGGAGAATGTTAAGCTACTGAGGATTAACGTCTAACTGTCAGAGCCTTGACAGACTCCAAATGTGGAACTCAACAGTAAGCAGCAGCATTGGGGTGAAATATATTAGAATTCTAGCCCTGACTTCATCACTGACTAGTTCTATAATCTCAAGTAAGTTTATATCTTTTGGGGTTTAAGAGTTCTTGTGTTTAACATGATGAAATTCTCCTATATGGGGATCAAAGATGACAGTGTATGTGAAAGGCTTTGAAGAATACTAGGAAGCAAAATATCATGTTTAATTTCATAGTACCCAGAGATTGAGCACATCTGTGTTTTGTTTCTCATGATCAGTCACTCAGTCATGTCGGACTCTTTGTGACCCCATGATCTGTAGCCTGCCAGGCTCCTCTGTCCTTCGAATTTTCCAGGCAAGAATACTGGAGTGGGTTGCCATTTCCTTCTCCAACTGTTTCTCACGGTCTCCGGATAATTGTCATAGGTTTGCACAGTGCTTCTAAATTGCTCTGTAAGGAAAAATCAATTTTTTATGAAGGACAAAAATATGTACTTTGAAAAACAGATGTAAGCAATGTTGAAAAGATTACAATGTGAAACGATAGTCTACTGTCCCTCCAGCTGCCACTTTCCCCCAAATCTGAGTGCTTCCAACTAGGTTTTATTTCCAGATGTTGAAGAATGTATGTAAGTGGGCATGTGAACCTATTCATTTTTAAAATATTTATTTTCGGCTGTGCTGAGTCTTTACTGCTGCTTGCTGGCTTCCTCTAGTTGTGGCAAGCGGCGGCTACTCTCTCGTTGCAGTGTGCAGGCTTCTCCTTGTGGTGGCTTCTCTTATTGTGGAACCTGGGCTGTAGATGCACGTGCTTGAGCAGTTGTTGTGCACAGGCTTAGATCCCCACCAAGTATCAAAGCTGTGTCCCCAGCACTGGAAAGTGAGTTCTTAAGCACCGGACCACCAGGGAAGTCCCTTGCCTCCTCTTCTGGATTTAGTAAGTTTTTCCTTTTTTTCTTGTGTTCTCTTCATTTGTGAATTACATATTATTTATTTTAGTAGTTACTCTTGAATTTTTGAAAAGAATCGTTACTCTTGAAATGTTAACAGTGTGGACAATTTCTTTACCTTTCTCTCAATATGAAAGACACCTTAGAATACAGTTTTACCTCACTATCCGATTTGTTTTAGGACCCCAGACAATACCAAAATCTACAGACACTTAAGTCCCCTATATAAAATGGAGCAGTGTTTGCATCAGATCAGATCAGATCAGTCGCTCAGTCGTGTCCGACTCTTTGCGACCCCATGAATCGCAGCACGCCAGGCCTCCTGTCCATCACCAACTCCCGGAGTTCACTGAGACTCACGTCCATCAAGTCAGTGATGCCATCCAGCCATCTCATCCTCTGTCGTCCCCTTCTCCTCCTGCCCCCAATCCCTCCCAGCTATCTCTAGATTACTTATAATACCTAGTATTATGTGAAAGAAAGTGTTAGTTGCTCAGTCGTGTCCGACTCTTTGCGACCCCATGTGGAGAACTATTGACCTTGAACACTTCAGGGGCCGGGGCACTGACTCTGCATGCAGTTAAAGTCCAAGTATAACTATAGTTATCCCTTTGTACCTGTGTTCCCTTCCATGTATTCAAGCAACAGCAGCTGGTGAAGTACTGTAGTACATGTTTTTTTTTTTTTTTTTTTTTTTAAGTTCAAAAAAAGCAAAAAAAGAAAGAAAAAAGTTCACATGTAGGCAGACCTGTGCAGTTCACACTGTGTTGCTCAAGGGTCAGATGTGTTTTCCATATTATTTCATCATAACCTCTTAATAGTTTTTAATTTCTATGACTCCTTTTTAATCTAAGTTGTTTGGAAACAACTTTTGTATAAATTGAAAATTTTCACTTTTTCCCCAGATAGGCCTTCTTGGTGGTGCTAGTGGTTAACAACCTACCTGCCAATGCAGGAGACATAAGATGCAGGTTCGATCTCTGGGGTCAGGAAGATCCTCAATAGGAGGGCATGGCAACCCACCCAAGTATTCATGCCTAGAGAATCCCATGAACAGAGGAGCCAAGCAGGTTACGGTCCATAGTGTCACAGACTCAGACATGACTGAAGCAATTTAGCATGCAATTTCTGCACAGTAATAAGTATCAGTTCAGTTCAGTTCAGTCGCTCAGTCGTGTCCGACTCTTTGCGACCCCATGAATCGCAGCACACCAGGCCTCTCTGTCCATCACCATCTCCCAGAGTTCACTCAAACTCACATCCATTGAGTCAGTGATGCTACCCAGCCATCTCATCCTCTGTCGTCCCCTTCTCCTCCTGCCCCCAATCCCTCCCAGCATCAGAGTCTTTTCCAATGAGTCAACTCTTCACATGAGGTGGCCAAAGTACTGGAGTTTCAGCTTTAGCATCATTCCTTCCAAAGAACACCCAGGGCTGATCTCCTTTAGAATGGACTGGTTGGATCTCCTTGCAGTCCAATAAGGGTGGGAAAAAACTTAAAATGCAAATCAGCAGTCCTGTTTTTCACCACTGCCCTATAAAAAAGTCCCATGTTCTTCAAGCAGCCTCTTTTAACTATCTCTATTTTCACTTGTTTTTATGGTTACCTTCATTGTATTAAATATTATGCATGTTTCTCTATTTCATAATTTTTGCATTTTATAGTTATTTACTGACTCATGAACATTCAACCTACTCTTTCTTCTTCCTCCAGGTGTTTGATAGATGTAGTATTATTTTTTGTTATTCTGTTGGTTAATTTTGTAATTTTAAATACCATATTTGTGTTTATTTCTTGCCCCATCAAATTTCAACTAAATCTATGACTTTGAAAGATAGAGATATTATCAACCCTATGTTTTCCAATGTGTTTAAATTCCACTTTTACTCTCTCTGGTAAACCTCTTATTAATTTCCATTTTTCTACAACTGTATTTAAAAAATATAGTCTGAATCATTTCTACTGTGAATGAAAAATATTGCCTGCCATATCAGTAAACAAAGGATGTTCCAGGCATCAGGCCAGTACAGCCACCCCTAAAAGTGACACTGAGGGAACTCAGAATGGAGACAGACAGGCTTCCCCTGAGGTGCATCCTGGGGAGACAGACTGGGAAAAAAACAGGATACTGGCCCTACATTGCTTACATCTCTTTTATACTTTAATAAAACTAAGATATATATCAAAGGAATTATTTCAATACGCCCAGACTCATGTATCTTCCTAAACATAAAATAGAACTTAATTTATTAACTTGAGACACCTAGTTTTCTTTAACAGTAATCTTTTGATGTTCCCAACTGCCCAGTCACTGTTGCAAAAACCCTACATAACCTGAAAGAAAGAAAGTGAAAATGTTAGTTGATCAGTCGTGTCCAGCTCTTTGTGACCCCCATGGACTGTAGCCCACCAGGCTCTGCTGTCCATGGAATTCTCCAGACAAGAATACTAGAATGGGTTGCCATTCCGTTCTCCAGGGGATCTTCCCAACCCAGGAATTAAACCCACGTCTCCTTCATTGCAGGCAGATTCTTTACCAACTGAGCCACTAGGGAAACCCTATATAACCTGGCTCCTCCCTTACCTCTTTGGAACAGTCTCAGAGTTGAGAGGCTGTGTCCCAGGCTGAAGTCCTCAGTTTTGTCCACCAAATAAAACATAATTCTCAACTTTCAGGTTTGGATTTTTCAGTCAACACTACTCTTGGTACTTTATTACTTCTTAATGTTCTGAACATTGTCAACTTTTGTAAATATTTAAGAGTACTTGAAAAGGAGATGGAAACAGTGGAAACAGTGTCAGATTTTATTTTGGGGGGCTCCAAAATCACTGCAGATGGTGATTGCAGCCATGAAATTAAAAGACACTTACTCCTTGGAAGGAAAGTTATGACCAACCTAGACAGCATATTAAAAAGCAGAGACATTACTTTGCCAGCAAAGGTCCATCTAGTCAAGGCTATGGTTTTTCCAGTAGTCATGTATGGATGTGAGAGTTGGACTATAAAGAAAGCTGAGTGCTGAAGAATTAATGCTTTTAAACAGTGGTGTTGGAGAAGAGTCTTGAGAGTCCCTTGGACTGCAAGGAGATCCAACCAGTCCATCCTAAAGGAGATCAGTCCTGGGTGTTCATTGGAAGGACTAATGCTGAAGCTGAAATTCTAATACTTTGGCCACCTGATATGAAGAGCTGACTCATTTGAAAAAACCCTGATGCTGGGAAAGATTGAGGGCAGGAGGAGAAGGGGACAACAGAGGATGAGATAGTTGGATGGCATCACTGACTCAATGGACATGAGTTTGAGTAAACTCTGGGAGTTGGCAATGGACAGGGAGGCCTGGCGTGCTGCAGTCCATGGGATCACAAAGAGTCAGACATGACTGAGTGACTGAACTGAACTGAAAAGAAGATGTACTATCTGTCTATTGGAAACAAAGCTTCCTACTCTGCCGGGGACCAGCCCCGGCTGATCCAGGGTATTCGAAGGAGAGACGGCATAGGCGAGAATCAGGATACAATAGCTTCAATTAGATATTAATTAAAGATATAAAGAGTAATAGAATAAGGATAGCTCAGTAGGAAAATTCAGTGGAGAAAAGAGGCTGAGTAGCTTGGTTTACGCGGGAGACCAATAAAACTTCAAGACAAGAAGTTTGCACCACTTACGTAGGCCGCAGGCGTCCTTCCGTTCTCCCGAAGGAGAGGAGACACTGAGGCCTCCCCGGTCGGATCTTAGAAGCCCAGGCATAATTAGTAAGCATGGTGGGTTCCGCGCTCCAGATGGAGACTCAACCAGAGTGAGAGAGAGAGCGACATGGGGAGACCAGTATTTCGAGAAACTGATCCCAATTCTTTATTATCCAGAGTCTGTTTTTATACACTGAGATGTTATACAAAAGTCACGTGGGGACAGCAGTCCTGACTTTTATCAAAGTCAGGTGCTTCATACAAATGTATACAGAGGTCTTAGGGGTGTTACATCATCTTCTGGCCAGGGGGGCCTGCTGACAATTTACGACCCTCTCCTTGTGACAGCGGTCAGTCAATCAGGACACTTATTTCTCCAGGGCTGATTATTCTCAAAACAGACGCCACCCAAGTAAAGTTACATTCCTACAGGGTGAGGGTGTAGTGGGTTTTAGTTAAGGAAAGAATTTACTTAGCCTAAGGTCTAACGTGATTAATATCAAAGGTTAATACTTATTTCTTCTATATATTCATTAATGTGTGTAAGGGCAGGGGATGTGGAGACTTAGCAACAAACATTGGCTCAACAAATGAAAAACCCTTCACCAACACAATTTCTAATTAGCCCACTATACTTATAGTTTTCTAACTTCTCTAAAGAACCTATTTTTAGAGGGTTTAAAGCATCTCGTGCCTCTCACGGTTGGGAGGCTGTGAGCAATCACATGTGGCCCGACGAGCCTGTCAGGCAGGCTAGAGAACCTTCAGAGGAGTTTGTAGGTTAAAACACTCTTGTCACACCCAAGAGTTTTTATTGACTGGAGCTCTAGGTTAACTCCTTCTCCGAAAGAGGTGGTGGGGGACAGCCCCCCGTAAAGTCAGAGGTGTAGGTAAGAGCACAAAGTAGTAAAGTAGGCAGGCTCTGGTTATCGGGGTAGACGCTCGGGGATTTCCAGGGGGGACTCCTGAGGCTCGATCCCGCCTTTGCGTATGTCGAGCCTCCTTCCTCATGACCTTTGCCATGGGCGGAGTACCTCACACTGGCCCCCAACACTACTCTCTTTCTCTCTCTGACTCTATCTAATCAAGTTAATTATATAGTTCATATCTTCTATATCTTCACTTATTGTTTATCTTACTTCTGTCAGTTTCTGAGTAGTTTAAATACATACATCATTGTAGGAAATCTCTAAGTTATTTCTTCAGTTCAGTTCAGTCACTCAGTCATGTCTGATTCTTTGTAACCCCATGGACTGCAGCACTCCAGGCCTCCCTGTCCATCACCAATTCCCGTAGCTTGCCCAAACTCATGTCCATTGAGTCAGTGATGCCATCCAACCATCTCATTCTCTGTTGTCCCCTTCTCCTCCTTAGAGGGTAACAGGCAGGAAGGCCAGGGGTCTCTAAATGGAGGAGATAGGCTGCAAGTGTCAGAATTTTTTCTGTCTCTTAAGCAGCAGGAGGAAACAAACTAGTGTTATATTTTTCCCCCTCTCTATACAAATTTAAAAAGAGGTTTCTCTTAAAATTCTGTGTTGCCGTAATGACACCTGGTTCCACCTGAACTTTTCTCAAACCTTGAGCTAACCAATGCATTTTTCTTATGGAAATGTTTGTCTTGAGCTATGTTAATGTACTCTGCATTTACTCTAGACTCTATCTTCAAGTTGGTTCCACCTAAAGGCTCAGATTTACGCTCAGAACCGACTTGACAAACCAGTATGTTATACTCATACATTGCTCTCCCAGTCTGTGTTAATGAAACTATATATTTGTATGGTAATCTGCCTTTCTTCAAGATTCATGTCAATCATTTTATGGCCCGGGATGACTCACCTGGTGCCATTCTCTGAGTTTTGATTTCTTTAATTAGCAGACTGCTAGTAGCTATATAACATCCAGCTAAAGACTAGCAAGAGGGTACTCTTTCTGCCCTGTTCTGATGTCCACGTCAGAAGCTTTCTCTATCTCTTTTATACTTTAATAAAACTTTATTACACAAAAGCTCTGAGAGATCAAGCCTCATCTCTGGTCCCAGATTGAATTCTTCTCTGGAGGCCAAGAATCCCGGCATCTTTTGTGGTTCAGCAACAACCTTTCATTCCCGCCTTCAATCTTTCCCAGCATCAGGGTCTTTTCAAATGAGTCAGCTCTTTGCATGAAGTGGCCAAAGTATTGGAGTTTCAGCTTCAGCATCAGTCATTCCAATGAATATTCAGGACTAATTTCCTTTAGGATGGACTGATTGGATCTCCTTGCAGTCCATGGGACTCTCAAGAGTCTTCTCCAGGAGCACAGTTCAAAAGCATCAATTCTTCAGTGCTCAGCTTTCTCTTTGGTCCAACACTCACATCCATACATGACTACTGGAAAAACCATGGCTTTGACTAGAGGGACCTTTGTTGTCAAAGTAATGTCTCTGATTTTTAATATGCTGTCTAGGTTTGTCATAGCTTTTCTTCCAAAGAGCAAGCATCTTTTATTTCATGGCTGCAGTCACCATCTGCAGTGATTTTGGAGCCTAAAATAAAGTCTCTCACTGTTTCCATTGTTCCCCACTATTTGCCATGAAGTTATGGGACCAGATGCCGTGATCTTAGTTTTCTGAATGTTGAGTTTTAAGCCAACTTTTTCATCAAGAAACTCTTCAGTTCCTCTTCACTTTCTGCCATAAGGGTGGTGTCTCTGCATATCTGAAGTTATTGATATTTCTCCCAGCAATCTTGATTCCAGGTTGTGCTTCATCCAGCCCAGCATTTCACATGATGTACTCTGCATAGAAGTTAAATAAGCAGGGTAACAGTATACAGCTTTGATGTACTCCTTTCCCAATTTGGAACCAGTCTGTTGTTCCATGTCTGGTTGTTGCTTCTTGACCTGCACACAGGTTTCTCAGGAGGCAGGTAAGGTGGTCTGGTATTCCTATCTCTTTAAGAATTTTCCACAGTTTGTTGTGATCCACACAGTCAAAGGCTTTGGCATATTCAATAAAGCAGATGTTTTTCTGGAATTCTACTTGCTTTATCTATGATCCAGTGGATGTTGGCAATTTGATCTCTGGTTCCTCTGCCTTTTCTAAATCCAGCTTGAACATCTGGAATTTCTTGGTTCACATACAGTTGAAGCCTAGCTTGGAGAATTTTGAGCATTACTTTGCCAGCATGTGAGATAAGTGCAATTGTGTGGTAGTCTGAACATTCTTTGGCATTGCCTTTCTTTGGGATTGGAAGGAAAACTGACCTTTTCAAGTTCTGTGGCCACTACTGAGTTTTCCAAAGTGCACTGCTGCTGCTAAGTCACTTCAGTCGTGTCCGACTCTGTGCCACCCCATAGACGGCAGTCCACCAGGCTCCACCATCCCTGGGATTCTCCAGACAAGAACACTGGAGTGGGTTGCCATTTCCTTCTCCAATGCATGAAAGTGAAAAGTGAAAGTGAAGTCTCTCAGTTGTGTCTGACTCTTAGCGACCCCGTGGTCTGCAGCCTACCAGGCTCCTCCGTCCATGGGATTTTCCAGGCAAGAGTACTGGAGTGGGGTGCCACTGCCTTCTCCCCAAAGTGCACTATCTGCTAGTAAACAGATTATATGGAACTCCTTTTCTACTGAATAACCGTCTCTATTTTCCAAGTTTCCTAGGAATTTTTATTACTTTAGATTCAGAAAAACTAAAGAAATCCTATCAGTTAAGACACATATCAGAAGCCATATCTCTCTGAATTCTTTTCTAATTTTCTACTCAATAGTTGGTAGTTTCACTGGTCCCCTGCATAAGACATGCCTGTGGCATCTCTATTCCCCCTTTTCTTACCTCCTCCATTGCAAAATAATTTGAAGAGGAAGCCATCTTTGTGTCATTTGAAACACATGGTCTACAGATTTGACTTGGTCATTCATTAGCTGCCAAGTCTCTGATGCTTTTGCTTTTCATCACTCATGTCAGCCCCAGAATTTCTAGAGAAGCTGGATTCTCCAGCTTGGTTAACTAGAGATTTCTTCAATTGTCATGGAACATGCTATTTACAGAAAGTGGTGGAAAGAGAGATATAAAGATAGGAAAGAGGAAGGGGGAGGGCAAATCACACACATATTGTTAACAAACAAGGGAAGGGGTGTAGGCATTTTGAGTTGCCTGTCAGCTCCTGCAAATCTATACCACTAGGTTAAAGCCACAGTTTAAACATGGTTCCAGATCTACACTTTCAACATTAGTGCCCTGAAACCACCCCTACCCTCACACTACAAGTTCATGAAATCCACTGAAAACTTAGGTAGAAGAAAGAAGAGCCACTTCCTTTCCCTGTGGCTGGGGTTGTTACCCTGCAGAAAGCATGGATGAGCTTAACAAAGAGAGAAGAAACTGGATGTGGGGAGACTGAGTCCCAGCTCTACAAGTACCATGCAAAAATTTTTCTGAGTCTTGGTTTCTTCATCTGTAAAATGGAGATGACACCTGCCTCACAGTGGGACAGAAGAAAAACTACTACTAAGTAGTAATCTAGCTAGTAATTTACAGCTAAAATGTTCACTTTCATTCTTAAAGGAGACACTCAGTCTGATAATATTTTTGATATTTTATATGATTTATATACATATATAGCAAAATCACTTATTAACAAATTATACAAATTCAAGTATAACTGATTCAAGAAACTACTGAGCAGCAATTGTACACCAGGTATTATTCTTTGTTTCAGAACTAAAGCCTTGTCAGTTATGTGTTGTTAGGTATTAAAGGGCATGCTTTCTCCACCTGCTGTGGTGTCTCTGTAGAAATCATTCTCTTCCCAAACAAGTGAAAAAGTATGGAATTTATAAAAATCTTGAAAAATTCTCAATGAGTTCACTTTAATATTGAAGGGGGAAAATGTAATTATAGAAAAAAAACTACACATATACACTCATTGTGGCAGCTGTTCCCAGGATAGATTAGCATAAAAGATCACAGCTTTGCTGGAATTCTCCCCTTTTCCCCACCCAGGTGTTTATGGAAGAAAGTCTGGAGCTGCTGCCAAGCATCTACCTGGGCCCTGGCATGAGCCCTGGGCTCCCCTCCCCAGATGACAGGAGTG
>NW_011494940.1:2016615-2026202 GCF_000754665.1 Bison bison bison
GTTGATTATGACGGCCGCAGAGATGCCCTTCAGGAAGGAAGCCATGGAGAGGCAGAGCTCGCCTCCTTTTGAAATCCCAAGCAGCCCAACTCCTGGACCCTTCACCTGAGAAAAGGTCAAAGGGAAAAGGAGAATGAGTCCATGAACAGTGCAGTGTGGCCAGTAGTGTCTGGACTTGAGAGTCAGGGGAACTGAGCCTGAATCTGGGCTCTCCCAGTTATCAAGGTCTGCAGCCTTAGGATACTGGCCTATCCTTCCTCTGTACTTGCTTTCCACAATTTCTCCATCACCAATCCTGGTGTCTTCAACAACCAAGTGGAGGACAACTGAATACTTTGGCCTCATAGTCCCTTGACCTCCAAACTTCCAGTGATCTTTTTCTCTCTCCCACCAAAGATACATACTCTCATTGTCATAACCTAAACTGAGTCATCAGTAAGTATATCATCTCCAAGATCTCAGCTTCAAGCATTCTACTCCTTAATCACCCTCCTATTTACCTCCAGTTTAGCCATTCTAGTAGTGCCCACTGCTATCTCTTTGAGACCCTGACCACCATTTCTTCACCATCAGTACCTCTCTCATGTTCTCACTTCCCACCTCATCCAGCTTAGATTTCAAGCTTTATCATTATTTTTACTCTCCTGCAAACACTGTTAACTACTTTAATTGGTCATACTTGCTTGAAAAAGTTCTAACCTCAGTTAAGTGCACTTATAATTCACATCCTCAGGGCCTGCATTTGTGCAAATGAACACTGCTACAGAAAAAAAACACCGCTTGTGGTGACACAACTTATGTTCATGTCATGACCACAAATTTCCAATAAACATCCATGCTGCCCCTTAGTCCTGCCACGCATCACTGATGTTTGCTTTCCACTTCTCTTAAAGACCGTTTCACCTTGTCTCCTCCCTTTGTAAGCCCCTTTAACCCTTATTCCCCATCACTTTCATCCCATCCTACTTTATGGAGAAAATAGAAGCTATCAGGTAGGAACTTGTCCTCATTTCCCCTTCCAAGTGTGCTTAGTTCCACATGAAGCAAGTTCACTGCTTCCCTCCTGTTTCCTAAGTAGCTCTCTTCTTCTCCAAGGCCATCCCTCTGCTTGTCCTTGGGATCTCATCTACTCTCATCCTCAGTGACTTTGCTCCTGCAATGACTTCCTCTCTTTCCTTTGTAACTTTCTTCTCTACTGGCTCATCCCCATCAGTGTACCTCTTACATTTTAACTCTAGGTAAATTTTAGCTCTAGTACCTCTTGCATTTTAACAGTCCCTTGACCTCAAATCCACTCTGACCTAGTTTCTACTCCCTTCACAGCAAAACTTGTGGGAATCTTTGTAGTTATTTTATTTCTTCATTCACTACTCAGTCCTCTCCAGGGTAATTTGCCCTATTCCATAAGCACTACTCTTGTCAATCACCAAACACTTCTGTTATAAATGGCCTTTTGATTAGCCTTTGAACAGCAGTCTTTTTTTTTTTTGTCATGGTTTCTACAAGAGCACCCTTAACTGATTTCAACCATTCATTTCTCATAAAAACACTGGAAATGAGATATTATTGTCATCTCAGTTTTTGAGAGGAAGAAACAGGCCCCAAGGTCATAAAGCTAGTTAAGTGGCAAAATTAAATCTCAAATTTAACTTTTCTCTATCAAACATATTGTGCGGGTTCCACTACACCCCGCCACCTTTTCTAAGAGCTCAAGTGGTTCTATTCATCTTGAAGATGGATTGAATTATAAAATAAGCAAGGTTCATCTTCTATTCCTCTGATATCCTAAACCTCTATTTCCTACTAGCCAGGTTCTTTGCCACCAGGTACCTCTTTAAAACTGAATACTGTGCTCTCAGATGGGCACACTAAGGAGAGGTTTGTTAAACACAAATATTTAAACTGGAGACAGTGATTTCCTTCCCCTTTTCCTCAACTTCCTGGGTCAAACCCAGGGTTCTCAATGTGTCTGGGCTTGTAATGAAATACTACAAAATACTGGAATATAAAATTCCATAATTTCAACCAGGACAACTTTACCAGCAGGAAATCTAGCAGTAATATCTAATCGCATGGAAACTCTCTGGGGAAAGTGACTATGAAAGGTAGTGTGGGTTGGGGGCAGGGAATGGTTGTCAAGAATTTGGTCAAGTTCTATGAAAACCAAGAGCCTTTCAGAGAAGGAGAACTGATATGTAGAACATGAAACTAGAGAAGTTCCAACCTGAGGGTGATTAAGCAGGTAGTTCACAGCTTCTTCAAAGTACTCCAGGTGGAGGTTCTCCAGGCCCTTGGGGAGGTCTTCATACTTATAATAAGCCAGCGCCATCACAGCAAAACCCTTCCCAGCCAGCAGACTAGCTCGATATTCCAGAAGGCCACCTCCAGCTCCCAAAATGTCCACAATCCCAGGAAAGGGCCCGGGTTCTTGGAAAGAAACAAAACACAAAACTAAACGATACTTGAAACTCTTTTCAGTGGTGGCAAAAGCCATTTTTGCCTATTTGGAGTTGTCAGAGTTTTCTGTTGACAATCAGAAATGCTAAACAACTCAGGTCTTCAAAGGTCCAGACTGTGGCACAGAATGTGGCTAAACCCACATTCCCCTCTATACCCAGTGCCTCAAAGCCGCACAGAGCTTTTCAAAGAGCATGTACTATTTTTGTGAGTAAAAATCAGTTACAGGACTTCCCTGGTGGTATAGTGGATAAGAATCCGCCTGCCAGTGCCAATGCTGGTTCCATCCCTGGTCCAGGAAGATCTCACAGGCTGCAGAGCGGCTAAGCCCCTGTGCTACAGCTACTAAGCCTGCCCCCTAGGGCCCGAGTGCTGCAACTACCGAAGTCTTCCTACCCTAAAGCCTGCATGCCGCTACAACTACTAAGCCCGAGTGCGGCAACTACTGAAGCCCAAGCACCCTCGAGCTCGTGCTCCACAAGAGAAGCCTCCACAAGGAGAAGTCCGAGCACCTCAACGAAGGGTAGCCCCCGCTGAACGCAACTAGAGAAAGCAACAAACCAGCAGGGAAGACCCAGTACAACCAATAAAACAAAAACAAAAAGAATTAAAAAATAAGTTACAGATGGGACTTCCCTGGTGGTGCAGTGGCGAAGAATCTGCCTTGCATGCAGGGGACAGGGTTCCATCATGGGTCGAGGAACTATGATCACACATGCTGAGGAGCAAGTAAGCCCCTGCACCACAACTACTGAGCCCATGTGCTGCAAGTACTGAGCCCAAGAGCCACAACTAGAGAGTCCACGCACCTTAAGGAAAGATCCCGAATGATGCAATGAAGATCCCATGTGCTGCAACTAAGATCTAATGTAGTGAAATAAATATTTTTAAAAACTAGTTACAGACAATGGAAACAGCAAAATCACTGCCCTCTCCTGCACCCCCTCCCAAACTGACAATGCCAAATGCTAGTGAGGATGTGGAACAACTGGATGCTTTACACATTGCTGGTAGTGTGAAAATTAGTGAAGGGGAACCTCACAATGGATCTGGAGGACAGAAAGGGAGCTCTCAGCAGTACCACGCCACATCAATTTTAGGAAGGATTGTCGATTACAAATCACAACAGAAGAATCATTAACAGGAAAGAATCATCAGTCACAGGTCCCAACAAAAAAAGATGTACATTGCATCCCTTCCAAGAAACTGACTATCCCAAGAACTCAGCCAGTGAGAAACCACTATCACCCTAAACTGTCACTTTTTGCCAATGGACTTTTGTTCAAAACAACTCCTCCCACCTTCCTCCTTTTTCTCTATTAAATAACTTTCCTCTTCTTGGCTTGTTGGGTTTGCCTATGGTTTTTGTCCTGTCTTGCTTATCTCAAATTGTAATTCTCTGTTATTTCCAAATTAACCCATTTTTTACTAGCCAAGTAACTACCTTTTATTTTTAAGGGCAACAGTGGGGATACACATTGATACATCACTTTGGGGAAAAACTGAGCAATTTCTTATAGAGTTAAACATACTTTATATAGTCAAACATAACTTAGGTTATAACCCAGCAATCTCACTTCCAGGTATTTGCCCAGGAAAAATGAAAATTTGTGGTCACACAAAAACTTAGATGTGTGTTTGCAGTGACTCCAAAGTCTTGGAACTCAAATATCCTCCAAAAGGCAAATGAAATAACAAACTGGCACATCTATTTAATGGGAAACTTCTAAGACACAAGAAGAAGGAGCTACCAACATCTGGAGCAAGAAGAATGAATCTCAAATGTGTTATGCTGGGCCCAAAAAGCTACCTACTGTGTATAATTCTAGTTATTTCACCTTTTCACTATTTACATAAAAAATTTGTAATTACAAATTTTAAGGAATAATTATAAGGCAAGTACTTTATTTTTTATATATATAATTTTATTTATTGACTAGGCTGGGCCTTTGTTTCTGCTCCAACTTTTCTCTAGTTGCGGCGAGCCAGGGCTCCTCTCTGGCTGTGGTGCGAGGGCTTCTCATTTCAGCGCCTTCTCGTTGCTGAGCATGACTCTACAGTGTGTGGGCTTCAGTAGTAGTGGCGCCAGGGCTCAGTAGTTGTAGTTCCCAGTCTCTACAGCACAGGCTCAATAGTTGTGGTGCACAGGCGCAGTTGCTCTGCAGCACGTGGGATCTTCCCAAACTAGGGGTCAAACCCATGTCTCCTGCATTGGCAGGCAGATTCTTGAACCTTAAATTTTTCTTCCTAATGTTTTTCAGTTTTACAACTTTGCTTCTAACTTTCACAGTATATTAAGATTTAAGAAAGAGTAGATGAATAGCTGTGTTTCTTTTTTAGCAGTATATGCGAGTTCCTTTTCTTCCACATATTGGTCAAACACTGGTAATGTTAGACCTCTAAATTTTGAGAATGTTTAATGTAGTGTGTAGTCTTATTTTGCATTTCCTTCATTCCTAATGAGGATAAGTTTTTTTTTTTTACTTTTTCATTGGCCAGCTGCTTTTTATGAAATGGTAAAATTAACTGATAGTTCAGAAGATCTCCAGTGGATAGCAAGAGACCCTCCTTCATGCTGTTTTTGTTGTTTGGTTGTTAAGCGTGTCTGGCTCTTTGTGACCCCATGGACTGTAGCCCGCCAGGCTCCTCTGTCCATGGGAATTCTCCAGGCAAGATGACTGCCATGACCTCCTCCAGGGGATCTTCCCAACCCAGGAATCAAACCCGCATCTCTCAGGCTCCTGCATTGGCAGGCAAGCTCTTTACCACTAGCGCCACCTGGGAAACCCACCGTATCCCGGAGTTCGCTCAACTTCATATCCATTTAGTGGGTGACGCTATCTAACCATCCCATCCTCTGCTGCCTCCTTCTTTTGCCTTCAATCCTTCCCAGCTGGTCTTTTCCATCTGGTCTTTCCAGCTGGTCTTTTTCTTTGCATCCTTCACGCTAATTTTCTTAAATCTTAATATACCATGGAAGTTAGAAGCAACGTTCCAAAATTGAGAAATTTTAGAAAGAAAATGTTAAAAACTGGAAACTGCCTATAGTTGTTGTTGTTTTCTCCCATTACAACTGTCTTCCCTTTCCTTGAGATGTCATTTCCCTGACCTCTGTTTCGAAGCGAATCACCTTCCCAGCCAGCCTTACGGTCCAGTCCTGTCTCGGGTCCGATCCTGTTTCAGGCCCCACGGACCTTCCGAATGTTATGAGCTACCTACTTATTACCTTCCTCTCTCACAAAGATAGATTAACAAGGAAGCTGGAGGCTCACCTGGTGGCAGGAAGAGCGTGGCGCGCACCCGGCCCGCGCGCACCGGCTCGCGCCGCACTCCGGGCGCCAGGAAGTCACGCTCGTGCACCACCCGGCCCAGGAGCCTTCCGACCCGGGGTTCGTGGTTGTCGAGCACCTCCAGCTCCACGGCGAAGGGCGTCTGCACGTCCCGCTTCACCAGGCGCAGCAAAGGCTTCTCGGGCTCCATAGCCCAGAAGAGCCCCATGGGCTCGAGCCCCGTGAAGCTGCCGCCCAGCGCGGGCGCGCGCTCCAGGTCCAGCAGGCCGGCGGCGTCGGCGCAGTAGCGCGCGTGGGCCCTGAAGAGCGCGCCTTTCTCGTCGCGCAGGGACGCGCGCAGCGTGACCAGCTGCCCCGGCGCCAGGCCGCGCACAATGATGCGCACGGGCTCGTCCCAGCGGCAGCGGCCGGCCGGCTCCAGCGTCACGGTCGTCACCAACCGAACAGTGGTCCAAGAGACTGGGTTACCAGTTCTCAGCTTTAGAGATCCTGCCAACTGCACCCAGGGCGTCGGGCCCCATCGGCAGAATCCAAAGTGCCTCAGGAGAGCCTGAGAGGAGGCCACCATTTTGCGCCTTCTTCAGATTTGGAATCAACTGAAGACGGCTGTGAAGAAAGTTAGAAACAGGTTAGAGATTGGAGAAGGCAATGGCACCCCACTCCAGTACTCTTGCCTGGAAAATCCCATGGATGGAGGAGCCTGGTAGGCTGCAGTCCATGGGGTCGCTAAGAGTCGGACACGACCGAGCGACTTCACTTTCACTTTTCACTTTCATGCATTGGAGAAGGAAATGGCAACCCACTCCAGTGTTCTTGCCTGGAGAATCCGAGGGACGCGGGAGCCTGGTGGGCTGCCGGTCTATGGGGTCGCACAGAGTCGGACACGACTGAAGCGACTTAGCAGCAGCAGTAGCAGAGATTCTCTAGCGGAAGCCTGCTTATTGGCAGGCTAAGCGCCCAATGCGGCGGAGCGGCTGCTGTGTCGTTTGGAGGGCCTCGGAGTCGTGCCAATCAGTGGCCTGCATTTGAAAGCAAGACCGAAAACAGACTCACAGGAACTTTATGCCGCGAAAGAATTCCCTAGCTCTGCGTCTCGGGAGCTGTTTGGCTTGGGCTGCGTGGGCTGTACGAGTGTTGCCCTTGCAGGCACCTGGCTCTTAACTCAGTCAGACATGAATGAGCGACTGAACAACAACAAATCTATGGTGCAACATAGACTGAACAACAAAAACACTATGGTGTTTTGCTTGTATATTATTTGTGTATATACTTATTTTTCCACACCATTCCACAACTAACGGGCCTGGTGTCTTACTAGCTGTGTGATCTTACTTTCATTCCTTCAGTTCAGTTCAGTCGCTCAGTCATGTCCAACTCTTTGCGACCCCATGGACTGCAGCAGGCCAGGCCTCCCTGTCCATCACCAACTCCCGGACTACTCAAACTCATGTCCATTGAGTCGGTGATGCCATCCAACCATCTCATCCTCTGTCGTCCCCTTCTCCCCCTGCCCTCAATCTTTCCCAGTATCAGGGTCTTTTCAAATGAGATATGAGTGTAAAAATAGCCCAATGAGGTGATAGTTGTTATTTTGTTTTCTTGAGTCTCATGTTGCTCCTTTTAGGGAAGCATTATCTCCCTCTCACCCTGGACTTCTCACCTTTTCCCACTTTTTCTTAAGCTGTCGATTCCATCCAGTGGTGAATTTTGTAGGAAATTTAACTGCAGACCCCTTCTAAGGTCTCCTACCTGATTTTGCATTCATGAATGTACATGCTTTCTATTAGAGAAAACTTGGAAGTTGTATAAGCTTCAAGGTCACAAAACCTGTTTGCCTCTGTTCCTAATAAAAGCCACCTCCATGAACTTCCCAGACAAGACTTTTTGCCTAGTTTCAAATATTCACAACTCCCGTTTGCTCTAATTACTTTTGTAATAGTTCTGTAGGATACTTCGCAGTATATTTTGTGCACAAGAGTCTCAGAAACAAGAAACTTATGAGCAAATTAAGTCCCCAGAGAAATGAACTGATTTGCTGAAGGTCACACAGCTAGAAAGTGGAAATTCTGAGATTTATACCTTTGCAGTCCAATTCCATCTGAACCATCATTCTTTGCTTCTCACATGATGTTCTAGTTGAGAAGATGTGAGAAACAGAGACTCATATACTATTGGTGGATGCATATACTGGTATGATCTTTTCAGAGCAACCTAATTAAAAATATTTAAAGGATACATTCTCTGATTCACAATTCCACCTCTGGACATTTCACACATTTATAAATGTAAATATTTGGCTATAACAATACTTACCATATCATTGTTTTAATAGAGGAAAAAGAAAATAACAATATAAATTTGGTTTAGTCAGTTTAATTGTGATGCAGTCATATAACAGAAGAGATGTAGCCATTAAAAATAATATAGAATATGAGGAGAAATTTTTCATGACATTGAAAGCAGGTAGAGAACACTTTGTAGACATTATATATATTAAAACATTTTTTAAAAAAAAGACTAGTAGAAAACTACCCTAAACTGTTAGGCTTTGGGGTATTATGGGTAGTTTTTTTTAGTACTTATTTATTTGGCTGAATTGGGTTTTAGTTGCAGCACATGGGATCTAGTTTCCTGACAAGGGACTGAACGCAGGCACCCTGCATTGGGAGAGGAGAGTCTTACCACTGGACCACCAGAGAAGTCCCATATGGGTAGTTTTAATTTTCTTCTTTGTGCGGAATTTCACACACGGCTTTTATAATTAAACAGGTTTTTTTTTTTCCACTGTGGTAATATACAAAGATAAAATTTACCATTTTAAAATGCACAGTTACCTGAGTGTGTTCACATTGTTGTGCAGCCTTAACACTATCTCCTTTTTCATCTCCTAAACTGAAATTCTATACCTATTAACTCATCATTCCTCCTTCTCCACCACAGCCCCTGGAAATCACCATTCCACTTTCTGTAGCTATGATTTGACTGGTCTAAGCACCTCTTAGATAAGTGGAATCGTAAAGTATTTGTCCTTTTGTGTCTGGCTTATTTCACTTTACATGATGTCTTCCAGGTTCGTCCATATATGTAGCGTATTTCTGTATTTTATTCCTTTTGAAGGCTGAATAATATTCTATTATATATGTATACCACATTTTGGTTATCCATCCATCCACTGATGGACGTTTGGGTTGCTTCCACCTTTCGGCTGTTGTAAATATACTATGAACATGGGTGTGCAAACGTCTGTATGAGCCTCTGCTTTCAATTTTTGGGGTATATACTCAAGAGGTGGAATTGCTGGATCACATGGGTATTTTAATTTTTTGAGAAAACTTGACCAGGGTTTTAATACTTAATTTTAAAAATTCTTTCAGTCGTTTCATCTCAGGGAACACATCCATTCACTCTTTTGTGAGGGTGCCAGTGTCTGAGCACAAATTGAGTTGTGGCACTAAAGTCAGTGCTCAGGTTGGTCAGCAAGAGAAGGTGATCATTTGAATAGCACTGCCCCAGGTCAACTGGGCAGAACTTGATGGCCAAAAATTTTCTTTACTCTAAGGACAAATTCTTTTCACAAGGGGAATCCTGAAGACCAGTATTCTGTAGGCCTGGAATTTTATTATTAAAAATATAGGACTTGAAGAATCTCCTTGTAAAAACAGTGTTATTTGCGGGGAGCCGGTGAGGCATTCCACTCGTGACAAAGGTCATGAGGAAGGAGGCTCGGCATACGCAAAGGCGGGATCGAGCCTCAGGAGTCCCCCCGGATATTCTCGAGCATTTTCCCCCAAAAAACCAGAGTCTGCCTACTTTATTGCTTTGTGCTCTCACCTCTGACTT
>NW_011494940.1:2026302-2037978 GCF_000754665.1 Bison bison bison
TAACTTACAGCTCCAATTAATAAAGTTCCTGGGCAATTAGGAGTGTTTAAATCCAAACCCCTCAGATGGCTCTCTAACTCGCCTGACAAGTTTACCCGGACTCCTGCAGCTATGCATACGATTGTTTACAGTCTCCTAGTCTCCAGAGGCACGGGAAGCTTAAGATATTCAAATAGATTAGAGCCTCTCAGAGAGTTAAAAACTGTCAGAATAAACTAGTAAAGGATTTCATTGATGAGTCAATGCTTGTTGCCAAGTTTTCACATCCCCTGAATTGTATTCTTGAATGTGTATTAATTAATAGTTGGTATATAGAAAAAATAAGTAGTGGCCTTGGTGTTAGTAACTTTAGACCCTTAAGGTAATAAATTCTTTCTTTGTTGTAAGCCCATTACACATCCGCCCTATAGGAATGCAATTTTATCTTTGGAAGATGGTGCCAAACCTTAAAATAATTACTCTTAGAGAAAATAAGTCTTTGTTGATAAGTCCTTGTCAAGAGTCATAAAATGTTAGTAGGCCTTCTGGCCAGAAGATGATGTAAATCACCTAAACCATTTGTATACGATAAATTTGCAGGAAAGAAACCTTGGTTTTTGATAAGAATCAAAGACTGCTGACTTTGCATCCCCTATTATCCTCTATGTGTAACTTAGGGTATAAAAGCCCCTGTTAAAAATAAAGCTATGGGCCTTGTTCACCAGCGCTTGGTCTCCCCATGTCATTCTTCCCTTTAACTTCCAGCTGAGTCTCCATCTGGAGCGCGGAACCCACCACGCTTACTAATTATGCCTGGGCTTCTAAGACCCACTCGAGAAGGAGTCTAGGGTGAGACACCTTCCGCTATTTGAGAGGGCGCCTGCGGCCTACGTAAGTGGTGCAAACTTCTTGTCTTGAAGTTTTATTGGTCTCCCGCGTAAACCAAGCTACTCAGCTTCTTTTCTCCACTGAATTTTCCTACTGAGCTATCCTCATTCTATTGTTCTCTATATCTCTAATTAGCATATAAATAGTCGCCTAGGCCGTCTCTCCTTCGAATACCCTGGATCAGCCGGGGCTGGTCCTCGGCAGTTATTGGCTGATAACCCAGCCAGAATTTGGGAAGCAGAGGAGATGGAACTGAACTGTGTGAAGGAAGGAGATTAAACAGGAGCAGAATAGAAAGAGAATGGGAAAGGCCCCAAAGACACTCATTCTGCTTTACCATTTGTTTCATTAGGCTGCTGGTCTGAAGCATGCCAGAGCTGGGTGTTCATGTGTTCCCCTGCTTTGTCTCTTTCTCAGTAGGACTTTTGAACCGATGTGGAGGGGATAATATTGAGCTGCATAGACCTAGACATTATTTTTCAAAGGAGGACCGAGAAATCCATTTTGCCACCGATCAGTGAGTACAGTATAATTTCCCAAAGCTCAATTTACAAAGAAAGAAATTTAATAAATAGCTGAAGATACTCCTGGTTGAACCTGTAGGTTCTGTGTGTAGACTTGTGGAATCCTAAAGAGGTGGTTGCCTAGTAACCAATATAAGCAGCTTTGGAATCTAAAACTAAGTCAGGTTTAAGATGGCAAAACCTTATTTCCTGTTGAAGATTGTGTGTGGGAAGCCACTTTGAAGGTAATTTCAAAATACTGCTGCTGCTTCGTCAGTATGTGAAAGGAGCTTATTAGCATCAGATAAATTATGAGAAGCAGTCAGAAGTAGTTGAAAAGATTTTGGATTAGGTGTAAAAGTGTCAGTTTTGCTAGGTACTAACTAGTACTGTGATCTTAGTTACATGTCTTCTCTCTGGACCTCAGTTTTGGCATCGATTAATAAAACAGTTGTGACGGATCGGCTCTGTGCCAGAGTTTCCACAATAATCTTATGAGACAACCCTCTTGGTTTAGTCATTAGGACTTGGCACTTTCACTGCCATGGCTGGGGTTCAGTCCCTGGTTGGGGAACTAAGATCCTGTAAGCCATGCAGCACAGCCGAAAAAAAAAAAAAAAAAAGAAAGGGGGGGAAATGTAAGGAACTTTCTGTTAAGAAAGAGGCAGCAGAGAGAGGGTATTTGAAGTAAGCCTGGTTAAGTGTTCCCTGATCCCACTCTTCTCACTAACTAAGCTTCTTTCATAAATCCCATTGATACCTCCTGGAGCTATAGTTTCTCTAAATTTAATGTGTATAAAAACCTCTGAGATGTTGTTAAAATGCAGATTTCTAGGCTTCACTTGCAGCCTCCTGAGTTAATATTCTAGAGTGTGGGACACAGGAGTCTGCATTTTAATGAACTCCTCAGGTGATCTTGATGCAGAAAGTCTTTTAGCCATATCTAACAAGCACTGTCCCAGAAGCTGAGTGTCCCCTCTTGGGCCCTACCTCAGAACTTCAGAATCTGGAGGTGGAAATGAGAGTGTACTACTTTTTTAAAACTCTCAGAAGATATGGTGCTACGGCTTATAGCATTTCCTTCTGTGGCAGTTTCTACTGCTTTAGTAACAGAGGTAAAAAACAAGATATTATTCTTTTTGTTGCTGTTTAGTTGCTCAGTCATATCCAACTCTTTGCGACCCCATGGACTGTCGTCTGCCCAGCTCTGCTTGTCCATGGAATTCTCCAGGCAAGAATACTGGAGTGGGTTGCCATTTCCTTCTCCAGGGGATCTTCCAGATCCGGGATTAAACACGTGTCTCCAGCATCAGCAGTGAGCCACTAGGGAAGCTCAGTTATTCCTTTTAGCATGCATTAATTAGCCTACTTCAACTATTTCTGCAGAATAAAGGCTAGACCAGGGGGTGAGGGTACAGGACTGGAAAGATGAAAAGAAGAATGGAACTAAATTTGGAACCTCTCAGCACCCATTTTGAGTCTGGATTCTTCTATCAGGTTTTAACTGGAGGCATAAACCTTCTAGCCCCACTCCTGCCTATCCAGTCAGCTTCCTAGAAGTGCAAGAGATGATGATGGTGGTTGCTGTTTACCAGATTACAGGGCCTTGGTCTGCAGTCATGCCAGGTTTGAGTAATTGTATGATGCCATTTATTCAGTTTTTTATGCTGTCCTCGCACAAAAGCACCTGGGACCTGCTACTCTGCTTTTGCTTCTTAAGGTCTATTTGTTGGGAGGGGACCCTGCCTCCGTGTTGGTCCAGGTAACATTTAAGTTTGGATAATATGGAGCTTCCAAACTCCATTTGTAGGTCTTTTTTTCCCCCTCTTAACTACCTAGAGTCCTAGTATTCCTAAACTTTTCCTTTAATGCCCAGTGCATCTAACTGTGGGGTCCCAGAGACTTGCCTTCTAAAGGATAGTACTCTATGTTCTCAATCAATAATAACAGTTTCTCTCAGTTACGTAATACTTTGCAGCTTGCAAAGAACTTTCATACATGTTCCCCTAATTTTTACCTTCATATCAACACTAAATTAGAACAGGTGTCAGACTCTATTTTCAGATTGGTAAACTCAGGCAAACCTTAGAAGACGAGATAGTTGGATGGCATCACTGACTCAATGGACATGAGTTTGAGCAAGCTCTGGGAGATGGTAAAGGACAGAGAGGCCTGGCGTGCTGCAGTCCATGGGGTCCCAAAAAGGAGGACATGACTGAGCGACTGAACAACAAGGCAAACCAGGGTTATTAAATCATTTGCCACGAGTAACCTGGCTGGGAGTTGCAGAATCTGCCTGACAAACCTCTTTTGACCAAATCTTAGAACATTTTGTCCTGTCCCAATTCCTTTACAAAGACATGTCCACATGTGTTTCCTTCTTTTTCAACAAGCCATCATCTTAGATGATGGTAACTATTCCTTGAGAATTTATAATAACTGATAATGATAATATCGTGTTCTTTCTGGGATGATAACATTGTGACCAAAGATTGTATATGTCACAGGCTAAAGGGCTTATATCTGGGGACACCCCAAATCATTCCATATTGGGGTAAAACCAGTCCTCATTCAGTTTTGCAAGTGTTTGGGCTCAAAATGCCCCCTGACTTAGAGGCAAGATACAAACACATTGATAGGTTAAGAATGATGAGATGTTGTATTAGGCAGTACAAAAGGCAGGAGTGCACTAATACTGTTTTCATCTAAGCAGTTCATTTTCCACCAGGCAGAACAGACACTGTGCAAAGAAAAATACCGCCTTGTGAACACGCTTTAGCCTTGCCCTAATTTTTTTTTAATCTGACTTTAAAAAATACTCAGTGCCCTGTGGCTATGTGGCCTTTGTGATTGTGAAGAGATGAAGCAACTAAATTTAATCTTATGCTCAAACACTCAGGGAGGGACATCACATTAATCATGTGTGACTTAGTTTAAGTTAGGTTATTAATTCTGACCTAGTGACAACTATGTCAAAGCTAGCCCTTCACAAAAAGAAACTCACCAAAAGGTCAGATTTAATACAAAGACAGTGGGATAAATCAAGCCCTAAAAACAGCAGGTACTATTTCTGGGTGTTGTGAAGGGAAGAGAGAGGAGTCAGATCTAGGCTAAAGGGTACCCTGTGCACAGGGCAGGAAAGGCAGGAGTTGGCACTCAGCATGACAGGAAAATGATCTCACTTTCATGATTACATGTTGGGTGGGGAGGCCCTACCTGCCCCTGAAAATGGCAAGGCCAACACAGTGCCATGGTGGGGAGTGGAGTTGAGCATGGGCCAAAGCCAGTGTGGCACAGAGTTAAGTGCTCTGAGGTTGGATCTGTTAGCTGACTGTAAAGTCTGACTCTTCTATTTATGGCCAGTGTGATCTGAAGTAATTTACCAACCCCTCTGAGCCTCAGCTTCTTCCCACAAGCAATAAAGACCATAATATCAACCTGGTGTAAAGCTCTTAGCAAAGTACTCTATAGCTATCAATTATCGTTATTAGGCTAAGGAAGTGCTTCAGAAGGAACATTTCTTTAAAAAAAAAAAAAGCACGAGCATCAGGCATTTGTCCTCTATAGAATTTTCCTTGCTAGCTAAAACCCAGAAACAGCTTGCCCAATAGTCAAGAGCTAAGGTGATTTATCTCCTTGATAAAACATTCTGCAGCTGTAAAACATTTTAACAGTGAAGACAGTGTAGCAATATGGAAAAGTACTGGGTGATACTGAAAGAGCAGACTGGAGATACTGTCCTTATGGTGCTGTTAAGGAGTCAAATAGTTAATGGCACAAGGTGTCACAGGGTAAAAGTTAAAATAACTGAAATGGACTAGGTGAGGTTTGTAAATTTGTGTGACATGGAGGCCTGGATAGGTCAACAAAGAATTACAGAGTAGGCAGGAACTGAGCTGTCCTGGAAGAATGGACAGAATTTCATGTACAGGACACAGAAGGATGTATCCTTCTGTGACGGACTTGTGATGGACACTCAGAGAAGAGCTAGAGAGTCAGGAGGAGAGGTTATGTCAGGACAAGGTCATAAACAGGTCATACTCAAGGAGAGCCCTGAATGCCAGGCTATGTTGTCTGAACTTTGCACTGTAAGTTTTTTGAACAGGGATAAAGCCACGTTTGGGGGAAAACTGGAAGCATGAGATACTGTTAAAAGGTAATAATCTCTCAGGAGATGAGGGGCTGAGCTTTGGGACAAATGTGAGAACCAGAAGCAAAGGCCTGACACAAGGAATATTTTGATTGTTGCAGCAACTCTTTCTTTTGTCTTTCTAACTCACAGGGCTTCTCCCTGCTCCCTCATCTCTTCTCCAAGTCTTTTCTTACTGACTGCTATGGGCCACCAACTTCTACTGACCTAGAGCTCTTATCAGTTCCTCCCGTCCCCTTAACAGATGCCTGGTCATGCCCCCAGGCCCTCTTCTGGACCAGACAGCCTGGAAGGAGGCATTTGCTGGGAAACAATGACTAGAACGGAAAAGGGAAAGACCATTCTTCCACACCGTTTCCCTCAGTCACTCCTCCCACGGCTGGGATGGGGCATGATTTTCTCCAATGTAAAACCAAGAAACAAAAAGGAATGTGCCTCCGTTTCCGGTGTGCCTCCAGTCTTCCACTTCAGCCCACAGCACTGTGCACACCTCAAGAACAAATACCTGAACAAGGCCAGTGCAAACCTGACGTTTTCTCAGGAGGTGGTGTGGCAGCGAGGGCTGCCCAGCGTCCCTTACAGCCAGTACAGCTTTGACCATCTCTACGACGCCAGTGGCATCATTCAGCCTCGCCAGGTCAGGAAGGCCCGGCCTGAGAAGAAGCCCATCTGCCTCAAGGTCTCGGATTCTCCAGGTCCCCCAACAAAGGTCACCTCCCAGGCTATGAAGACAGAAAGCTATGCCAATCTTACAAAACTGAAGAAGTCAAAGCCAGCTAGTGCAGGCCAGGAGGAATCTAGCCCCCTCAGTCTTCATCCAAGTGGGGAGCTGGACATGCTGGACCTGTCACTTGCTCCAGAAGTGAACCTGGAGGAGAGGGAAACCTGGCTTCCGCCTCCTGAGAAGGAGGCCAGAGCCTGGGAGGCCGTGGTGCTGGAAAAGCTGAACAAGCGCACTGCCCGATGGATCCAGAACAAGCGTCCTCCAAGGCCAGGGGTGTCCACCAGTAAGTGGCAGAGCTTCTTGCGCCAACAGTACGACTGGAGCCATATCCGCGACGAGCTCACTTCCTCCAGTGACCTGGACCTCTTGAAACAGCTGGAAGAAGAAGAGACGGCAGAATTTGAGGGTCGAAGTGTCGTCCTGCCCACCCAGGAGGAAAAGAAGCCAGAGCTGCTGCTTCCCGTCTATTATCGGTAGGCTAGCCAGGGCCTCGGGCATGCCTTTGAGAATCCCTGGTTCCCCTTCAAGGACTCCCAGGTGGGCTCGCATTCCACATTGCAGAACTCTCCCATTAATCTCTTGTGTTTTCCACCACCAATCTACTAAGACTTCCACAAAGTAAGATTTCTCAACCTCGGCCCTCTTGGTATCCCGGGTTGGATAATTCTGTGTTGGGGGCAGCGGCCCTGTGCACTGTAGGATGTTTGGCAGCATCCTACTGGAAGCCAGTAGCACTCTCTCCCTGTGACGACCAAAGATGTCCCCAGATGTTGACACATGTCCCTCTGAAGGACAAACTGCTCCCAGTTGAGTACCACTGCCTTTAAAGGAAGGAATTCTTAGCCTTTCCCAGCAGAGCCATTCTGCTGTTCCAGGTACTAACCAGGGGCTCCTAGAAATGTGTCCGTGGTGAGAGTGAGGAAGGCAGAGACCTCGTGGTTCTGAGGTTTGGTCCCACCTTACTCTGAATAAGGAGCCAGTGTGTCACTCACTCAAAAACTGACTGGCAGCAGGATGGAGAACTAAACAAGCTGAGAGAAGAGGAGGATTGCTATGCATTTCTCACGTGGCTTCCTTTTCATTTATAACTAGAAGGAAGACTGGAGCTGTAACAGCCCTGATTCCTAGAAGTGAGCTAAAAAATAAGTGGCCAAAAAAAAAAAAATAAGTGGCAATATTTATTCCTTCATTTATTGCACAAATACACATTGCACTCCCACTACTTTCCAGGCACTCTGCGAAGTGCTGGGAATACAACGTAAATGAGACAGCTGGGACCTATCCTTTAAAGAGCTTACAGTCTGTCCACTGAACAACCACACATGAGAGATAAAGTGAGGTCATGGAGGAGGTGGGCTCCCTTCCCCAAGTCCAGGCACCCTCTAAGGGCACCGATTTTAAAGCTACCTGTCCTCCCTTTCTCCCCCTCTCAATCCTTCCAAGACTGCCAAATTACTTGCCGCAAGTGCAGATAGCTGAAACCATGCCTGGCATGAATAAGACGGCTGAGGAAATAGATGAAAAGGGGAGCCTCTACAAGCCCCCAAGCCAGAGCCACGTTCGACAGGTGAATCCCCGAGCTGGAAAGTTTGCTTACTCCACAGACAACACCTTTGAACAGGAGATTTATTTCGGTAATGGAGCTGGGGTCCTGTAGTCGGGGCTGAGGGGACATGGAGCAGGGAGGTGGAAGGTAGCAGGGAGCTGGAGGCGTCATGGATGTGGATGAGAGGCCCTGGATGAACCAGGTGTTCATGGGAACATCTCCTGGTTAACTAACATGGGAAGGTTTTGGGCAGGGGGTAGGGGGATGGATGGTGGGGATAGGGAGTAGGTATCCAATGGGGACGGGACTTCTTCTTCCCCATCTCTTATGCTTCTTCTTCTTCCCCTCATGCTTACTGAGGAGGTAGTGGAGGGTAGGATGGCAGAGCAAGCAAGATGTGGCTTTGGGAACAACCTACCTCTTCTCTGCACACCCTTATCCCTTCTCTCACTGAGATTATTCCCCCACTGAGGTGCTGTGTTCAAAGAAAAATCCTAGACTTTGGAGATCTGAGTTTAAATCCTGGCTTAGCCCCCTCCTCCTAACCTTCAGCAAATTATAATCCCTGTGAGCCTCATGTACCTTATTTGTAAAACAATATCAACTAAAATGCTCTTCAAAGAGATGGGAACTATATAGTGCTTCTCACGCAGTGCCCACCAGCTTCCCCATCTGTCCCACTAGCTTTTAGATGCCTGGGCTTCCGGGATACACAGTCTAGGCCCACATGCTCCAAGTTGTTTCTTCTTCCCTACCCCCATCTTGTTCCTAAACTGCTTTCAACTGAAAGTCTTCTTAAAGTATTTAACAAAATTATTCAGATGAAGGTATTTATGACTGCTGAGAGATGAATTAGGGAAATCTTCATTAGTGTCTAGCTTTTCACAGGGGACAATACCTGTAAGTTAGGTTCTGACTTGGTTTCTGGGCCATTTTGAGGCCACCAGCTCATACTTCCAAGCAACAGTCACCTTCAAGGGATGTCCCCGAAGCACAGTAGCCGTGAGTACCAGAGGCTAGAGTAGGGCAAAAGGAAACTGGGTCTCCTGTGTGCTTCTTGCTGAATCCTTTCTCCATCGTCCCCATTAACCAGGCATACCCACTACCTTGCTTTACTTATAGTTTGCCATCCATGTATATATCAACATGCAATAATTTTTATTTAGCATTTTAAAACTTCATATGAAATTAGATCATTTTGTATTTGATTTGGTTTTTTAAATGGAATTTTTTGGGGGAAATAAAAGGAAATTCGGTCTGATCCTGGTGACCAAAAACCCAGGAAGAGAGGAGGAGGGGGTTCTAAGGACTCATTATTTCTTTATCTGTTCACAGATGAAGTTCAGATCGTCCACCAGATTGGTGCAAAGAGAGACCAAATTCTCCTGGAAAATCTCAATGGATACATCAAGCAGTTATATAAGGTCTTCCCTGAAACCCCAGAAAGGTGGACTTCTCAGCCAGTTCCTGAATCAAGTAAGCAGGAAGCTGATACTGATAATGGGAGTAAAGATGGAAGTGGGCCTGTTTCTTTAAGGTCCCTTTTCTGCAGGTGGGGACACCATCAGCATCTAGGGGAGTCCCTCCCAACTAACTAAGAATCATCTCATAAGATTATAAGATATTAACTATAACAAGGAAAAGCCTCTGTGGCCCAAACAGCTGAAATTAAGTATAACCAAGCGGTTAACCAAGAACTTAAGTATAACCAAGCAGTTTAGGGCCAGTAATCACTAACAAGACAGATCTGGCCTAATAGTTCCAAAGGAAGTACATTAAACTTCTGATGTAGCGCTCTACCCTCCCACTCCATTCTCAGGCCCATACCTGCTTCAGGCTTTAGGGTCAACTGGTGTTTTAAATTTCTATTTCATGAGTATATCATTCTTCATTCTGTATGTTAGGTGAGGAAGAGGGAAAGGAGTTAATCAAGAAATCAACTTCTGAAACAAAAGTGCCCATCCTCCAAGAGACTATATCTCCATTGCCCATGACTCTTTTCTTGGCAGTGTCTCTTCAGATGGGCCCCCTGTATGCAGGAACTAGCAGTAGTAGTGACCCATTCTTTTTCCCACCAGCCCCTAACCTGCCTCTCGTGTTGCTTGGCTCTACAGGAAACAGCCACAAGAGTAGACAAGGTGCTAATGATGGCAGGTCTAGGCAGTTTCCACCAAACTCACACATACACCCTCCTTGTTGAGGGCTACCATTATAAAGTGGTGATGAAAGCATGTAGCAAAGCCTTGGATTGGATCTTGGCAAGTCATCTTCCAGGGCTACAGCTGCCTCATTAAAACTGAGACACTAGGGACTTTCTTGGTGGTCCAGTGGTTAAGACTCCACGCTTCTATTGCAGGGGGCCAGGTTCCATCCAAGTTTGGGGACCCATGATCCTACATGCTGCCAGGCATGGCCAAAAAAGCAACAACAACAACAAAAAACTGAGACACTAATCAATTATACAGCAAGGCACTTGTAAACCCCTCAGTTCAGTCAGTTCAGTCGTGTCTGACTCTTTGCAACCCCATGGACTGCAGCACACCAGGCTTCCCTGTCCATCACCAACTCCCAGATCTTGCTCAAACTCATATGCATCGAGTCAGTGATGCCATCCAACCATCTCATCCTCTGTCGTCCCCTTCTCTTCCTGCCTTCAGTCTTTCCCAGCATCAGGGTCTTTTCTAATGAGTCAGCCCTTCACATCAAGTACTCAAAGTACCGAAGCTTCAGCTTCAGCTTCAGTCCTTCCAGTGAATATTCAGGACTAATTTCCTTTGGGATTGACTACTTTCCTTTAGGATTGACTGCTTTGATCCCCTTGCAGTCCAAGGGACTCTCAAGAGTCTTCAACACCACAGTTCAAAAGCATCAATTCTTCAGCGCTCAGCTTTCTTTGTAGTCCAACTCTCACATCCATACATGACTATTGGAAAATGTAGCTTTGACTAGATGGACCTTGGTCAGCAAAATAATGTCTCTGCTTTTTAATATAGTGTCTAGGTTGGTCATAGCTTTTTTCCCAAGGAGCAAGCATCTTTTAATTTAATGGCTGCAGTCACCATCTGCAGTGATTTTGGAGCCTAAGAAAATAGTCTCTCACAGTTTCTATTGTTTCCCCATCTATTTGCCATGATGCTATGATCTTAGTTTTCTGAATGTTGAGTTTTAAGCCAACTTTTTACTCTCCTCTTTCACTTTCATCAAGAGACTCTTTAGATCTTATTTGCTTTCTGCCATAAGGGTGGTGTCATCAGCATACCTGAGGTTATTGATATTTTTCCCAGAAATCTCGGTTCCAGCTTGTGCTTCATCCAGCCCGCCATTTCACATGATGTACTCTGCTGCTGCTAAGTCAGTTCAGTCATGTCCAACTCTGTGTGACCCCATAGACGGCAGCCACCAGGCTCCCCCGTCCCTGGGATTCTCCAGGCAAGAACACTGGAGTGGGTTGCCATTTCCTTCACCAATGCATGAAAGTGAAAAGTGAAAGTGAAGTCACTCAGTCGTGTCCGACTCTTAGCGACCCCATGGACTTCAGCTTACCAGGCTCCTGCATCCATGGGATTTTCCAGACAAAGTACTAGAGTGGGGTGCCATTGCCTTCTCCAGATGTACTCTGCATAGAAGTTAAATAAGCGGGGTGATAGTATACAGCCTTGATGTACTCTTTTCCCAATTTGGAACCAGTCTGTTGTTCCATGTCCAGTTTTAACTGTTCCTTCTTGACCTGTGTACAGATTTCTCAGGAGGCAGGTCAGGTGGTCTGGTATTCCCATCTCTTGAAGAGTTTTCCACAGTTTGTTGGATCCACACAGTCAAAGGCTTTGGCGTAGTCAATAAAGCAGAAATAGATGTTTTTCTGGAACTCTCTTGCTTTTTTGATGAT
>NW_011494940.1:2038078-2045809 GCF_000754665.1 Bison bison bison
GGGTGCAATTGTGCAGTAGTTTGAACATTCTTTGACATTGCTTTTCTTTGGGATTGGAATGAAAATGCCTTTTCCAGTCCTGTGGCCACTGCTGAGTTTTCCAAATTTGCTGGCATGTTGAGTGCAGCACTTTCACAGCATCATATTTTAGAATTTGAAATAGCTCCACTGGAATTCCATCACCTCCACTAGCTTTGTTCGTAATGATGCTTCCTAAGGCCCACTTGACTTCGCATTCCAGAATGTCTGGTTCTAAGTGAGTGATCACATCATCATGTTTATCTGGGTCATGAAGATCTTTTTTGTATAGTTCTTTGTGTATTCTTGCCACCTCTTCTTAATATCTTCTGCTTCTGTTGGGTCCATACCTTTATTGTGCCCATCTTTGCATGAAATTTTCCCTTGGTATCTCTAATTTTCTTGAAGGGATCTCTAGTCTTTCCCATTCTATTGTTTTCCTCTATTTCTTTGCACTGATCAGTGAGGAAGGCTTTCTTAGCTCTCCTTGCTATTCTTTGGAATTCTGCATTCAAATGGGTATATCTTTCCTTTTCTCCTTTGCCTTTAGCTTCTCTTCTTTTCTCAGCTATTTGTAAGCCCTCCTCAGATAACCATTTTGCTTTTTTACATTTCTTTTTCTTGGGTATGGTCTTGATCACTGCCTCCTGTACAGTGTTACAAACCTCTGTCCATAGTTCCTCAGGCACTCTATCAGATCTAATCTCTTGAATCTGTTTGGCACTTCCACTGTATAATCATAAGGGATTTGATTTAGGTCATACCTGAATGGTCTAATGGTCTCCCTACTTTCTTCAGTTCTTGAATTTTGCAATAAAGAGTTCATGAGCTGAGCCACAGTCAGCTCCCGGTCTTGTTTTTACTGACTGTATAGAGCTTTTCCATCTTTGGCTGTAAAGAATGTAATCAATATGATTTCAGTATTGACCATCTGGTGATGTTCATGTGTAGCGTCATCTCTTGTGTTGTTGGAAGAGGGTGTTTGCTTGTAAACCCTTAGTAGCTTATTATCCCACTCCTCCTCCCAAATTAGGAACACTAAAAAGGAAACAAGACATTAGGAATTAATGGCCAATTATATCCTACTTTTAATGACAATATATCAAATATTGAGTTTTATGAGCAAATCTTATTACATATAAATATATTTATGTTCCTAAAGATTTCTTAAACATATATAAAGGTTTGTATGTACCTTATCTTTTCTTCCCTACATTTCTCCGCCTATCATCATGGCTTTATCATGTCTGTAGTCACCACCTGTCATGACTCCCAATGGGACTTGTACCCAGTTTTCTACATAATCACAGGAAAGCTGGCTCTTGACTGTTTTGTTTTGCATTGGTGCTAGCTAGGAATAGGCATGTGATGCTGGCTGGGAACTCAGTCCCAGAGCAATGGGCATAATACCTCAAACTGTCGCCCTGCACAGCTTGCAAGCCTGTGAAAGGAGCCATGCGCTGGACAGCTTTGCCCACACCGGCCAAGGATCTGCTGCTGAAGGTGGGTGAGAAGGACATGTCTGTGAAGACCAGGAAACTGAAGAAGCAAGCAGAGTCACTGAAGGAGAATGTGTCTTGGGAACTGGTGGTCCTGCGAAGGATGCTGCAGGAATGGAAGATGGCCTGGGCTCTAAGTGAGTGAAGGAGGGGTGCAGGGGCGGGGGGGTGGGGCTGATTGTCCTGACATAGCAGTGATTTTTGAAGGAAGAAGTTCTCACCTTGGCCAAGTATTTCTCAATCTTTGAAAATCCATCCCTCTCTTATGAAAGAATAAAAATCTGGTTGCCTTATCAAGGCTAGACTAGGTAAGAGCTTTTCATACAATGGCAGTTGCATTTATCTGGATGCTTTTCACATGGGCAGGTTCTACACCAGTAATTTGTGGAAACTCACTACCCAGAGAACTCTTCACAGGCAGAGACCCTATCTTACTGACCCCTGAAATGTCACACTCAATACATGATGCATGAAAAAAAGGGTAAATATGCTGCCCAAGCAATTGAAAAGCAGTGATCAAAAGAAACTGCAATTGGCTCTCCAGAATTCATTTGTAAATTTGGAATTAGCACACATTTACTTTGCCTTCACAGATTCCAGAATAATGTGCCTGGAGCAAAGGAAGGGCCCAACAAGGACTGTCGAAAACTGCAAGATTTGAGGACTCAAGGGCTGCTGGCTTTCAGAATGTGAAAAACTAGTTTAGTTAGTACAGGAAAGAAGAGGTGATCCATCACGTAAACTGGTTCAGATAAACAAAAAGGTTGAAAAAGAGATTCTGAGTAAAAACTACCAGTAGGGAGCACCTACAGGTGATGGGAGCACTGAAACAAAAGCTCACGCCTATAAAAAGTGTAGCTATGCTTGTGGCTCAGCTCGTAAAGAATCTCCCCGCAATGCAGGACACCTGGGTTTGATCCCTGGGTTGGGGAGGTCCTCTGGAGAAGGGAAAGGCTACCCAGCCCAGTATTCTGGCCTGGAGAATTCCATGGACTGTATAGTCCATGGGGTGGCAAAGGGTTGGACACGACTCAGTGACTTTCACTTTCACATGCTGTGTTTGGTCATGTCTCTTTGTGACCCCATGAACTCTAGCCCACCAGGCTCCTCTATCCATGGAATTTTCCAAGCAGGAGTACTGGAGTGGGTTGCCAGGCTAGCCTCCGGGACCTTCCCCACCCAGGAATCAAACCCGCGTGTCTCTTGTGCCTCCTGCATTGACAGGCAGATTCTTTACCACTAGCATCACCTGGGAAGCCCCTATAAAGAGGGCAAAGTACCCTTGATCACTGTCTTATTGTTCCATTTTCCAGATGATAACAATGAAGAGTTATTTATGGGAATTCCCTGGTGGTCTAGTGGTTCAGACTCAGGCTTTCACTGCTGTGGACCCAGGTTCGGTCCCTGGTCAGGGAATTAAGATTCCATAAGCCATGCAGTGAGGGAAAAAAAAAAGAAAGAAAGAAATTATTTAAACAAACAAAAAAGATAGAATACAGGATGGGATTGGGAGGAGTTTTGTTCGAGAATTATTAATACCTAAGAAGATTCAGCTCACTTGGTAAAGAATCTGCCTACAGTGCAGGAGACCCAGGTTCGATCCCTGGGTTGGGAAGATGCCCTGGAGAAGGAAATGGCAACCCACTCCAGTATCCTTGCCTGGAAAATCTCATGGACAGAGGAGTCTGGTGGGCTGCAGTCCATGGGGTCACAAAGAGTCAGGCACGACTGAGTGACTAACACTTACTACCTTAAGAAGATTCAGGGAGCATCAAAGAAATAACTTCCTCAGGGTGGCATCTGTGGGGCCCTTTATGCTTCTGCGCTTTTGTGCTTGGATTGTCCTAGGGGAAGGGGCCTTCTTGTCACCTGTCTGTAACACAATATCTAACCCTAAGTGGTCTTCTTCTAATTCTCCTCCTGTGGTGTAGTCATCGAGTGGCACCATAAGACCATTGAGGGCCTGCTGCAGAGCTTGGTGGACATCCACGATGACGTCCGGATCCAAGCCATCGTCACTTGTGCCACAGCTGCTTTAGAACGGCCCCGTGCTGCCATCAGTCAAGGGGACTCCGGTAAGAGCCACAGCGGGACTGCTCGAGAATATAAGCAATCCATAGAACCATAGAAGTTTTGAACTGGCGGGGACCTTGGAGCTTATCTGAGATTATTTCACAAAATGGAAACAAAGACCCAGAGACTGGCCTGAATATACACAACTTCTCAGCAACAGAGATGAGTTTAAAATTCCTGACTTTTGATCTAGTGCTTTTTTGCACTAATTTCATCACCCTTGGATGCTTAGTAGTTCACAAGCAAGTTCACATTGTTCTGCCTTGAGAGATCCCATTCATAATAACCAAAGAGAATATGTATATATGTATGTGTATGCACACACTTTTCTCCCGACTGCAATTTAGTCCTTCTTTACAGTCTCAAACTCAACATGTCCCAAACTAAACTCATCACTCTTGCCATCAGACCCCTCCTCACATCCCACATAGCAACCAGCAGCCCCATAACCCAGCCAGTTTGAGTCAGAACCCTGGGAGTCAGCCTGGACAAAAGTCCTTCCTCTCCCCACAACTAATTGACCAATAGATTCTATGGATTCTGCTTTCATAAACATTTATTTTTATTACAAAAGAAATACAAAGTGTCATTATCAGTCAACACAGAGGAGTTTAAAAAGAGGTTCCTTCCAACCCACCTCCCAGCCCCAGTCCCACCCCATGCCATTTCCAGGGTATACAATGTTTAGTTTGGCATTCTACAACTTTCTGTGCTTTTACAAACACATGACAACATATATGTAGGTTTTTCTATTTATTACAAAAATGAGTGTTGAATTTTACCAGCCATTTTCTAGTTTTTTCTCCTTTAATTTGTGGTTATAACGAATTCTAGTGTTAAAATCTTAGAATAAATCCTAATGGATCATTCTCTTATTACTCCACTGGATTTGATTTGTTCTTATTTTAAAATGTTTTAATATATTTGTAAATGAAATTGGTAATTTTGTGTTTATTTACACTATTTTTGTTAAGTTTTGTTAACTAGTTTTTACTAGTTTTGTAAAATGAATTAAAAACTTGGCCATTTTCCCCAATGGCTGTATAACCTTTTGAAAAAGAAATGTCAATAGCATTTTTCTTTGCTAGCGATAAACAGTTAAAAAAGGAACATTTCCCGTCTACAAGAGCTAGAACTATAATCTACCGAGGAGCTGGTTTAACAAGACACAGGACTCAGATGACAGAAACTATAAAATGCTATTAAAAAGACATAAAACCCACTGACTCTTACTAACCCCCAAGTGCCCTCTCAGATACCACCTTTTGTGTATACCCTGGGCTGACATTTTTTCCTTCTCTGCTGCTGGTAGCATCCTAATATTATTCTGTCCTTATATTTATCATTCTGTCATAATTGTCTGTTTACTTTTCTGCTATCTCTACCAGGCAAGGAACTTCTTAGAGGTGGGGACTAATTTTATCTCTACAAAATTGTCAAGTTTTTAAGGTTTCTTTTCACTTATTTCCAGTCTACTGAGTTCCAGGTATGAGCATTTAAACGCCAGCTTTTCAAATCTGTTGCTCCCCCTGCTAGGAAATTTTATCTCTCTCTTGACCTGATCAACTTCTATACATGCCCCTCAACTTTCAGCTAAGATGTCACCTCCTCCAAGGAGTCTTCCCTTACCCCACCCCCCTGCTATACACTTCCACACACGTGCTCAGTCACATTCGACTCTTTGCGACCCTGTGGACTGTAGCCCACCAGGGTCCTCTGTCCATAATATACTCATGTTTCAACATAGCAGTAATTTTAATTTAATTTTTTTAATTTAAATTTTTAATTTAATTTTTTCAACATAGCAGTAAGGGATTCTCCAGGCAAGAATACTGGAGTGGGTTGCCACTTCCTACTCCAGGGGATCTTCCTGACCCAGGGATTGAACCTGCATCTCCCATACTGGCAAGAGGATTCTTTACCACTGTAGCCCCTGGGAAGCCCATGCTTCCACACATACACATTTTTTAACTGCTTATTTTCTTGAGTATTAAGTGGGGTGATATATATTAGTGCCTGGCATAGAGAAAACCTTCCATAGGTGGGAAGAGATATTACCTTATCTCCAGATCTCCACATACAAAGAACACCTTTGTCTTTCCCTTTCATGTGATCCCTTTCCTGGGTGTTGAGATTTTGATTTGTCTTGTTTCCTCCCCACATCTTCCCAAAGAATATCATCTTACTCATTATTTCTTGAAATACTCAATTGACTTCCATCTGATCCCCTCACAGGCACATATTTCATCTTGCCCTTTCTAAACATATGGCATAGTGGCTTACAGTAGTGGTAAAAAGGACAAATGAGAAATTTTATATAAAATCTTAGCTATACGTCTTGCTCTGCCGCATCTTGGGAAGTCACTTATCCTCTCTGAACTTCATACTAAAAATGGGAGGATAGTTGTGGACAAAAAGTTAACACAACACTTTCCCCTTCTACTTGAGAAATGAGCTTTAGTTAGATGCCTACCTGTTGCCCCGATAACCTGGTAAGGACAGAAATTATCTTCACAGGCCGCATAGCTTATGATGAAAATGAACCCTGACTGCTAAATGACATTTGTACTGGCAAGAACTACACGTTAAACATACATGCCTGAAGGAGATACCATCCTCCAGGCTCCCAGGAATGCTGTGACTTATCAAGGCAGGACCTTTGAGGACCCTGGAATTACATCTATGGAGTTGTTATATAAAAGAGATAATAACTCTGGTGGAACATAAGACTTATGCCTGGAGTCGATTCTATGCTCCTGAGCTGTCCCCAGAGTGCTAGACAAACCATTCTCAAGAACTCTTGCCAAAAGGAACACCTGATGCTTCCCTGTGGGCAAACTATGTTCCCGTCCCATTTCCTTCTGAAGACTAGTGGCATGTATGGCCTATGATAGAGTTGTGAGGCTGTTTGCTGCTGCTGCTAAGTCGCTTCAGTCGTGTCTGACTCTGTGCGACCCTATTGACGGAAGCCCACCAGGCTCCCCCGTCCCTGAGATTCTCCAGGCAAGAGTACTGGAGTGGGGTGCATTGCCTTCTCCGGTGAGGCTATTTAGTTAAACCTAAAAGGATTCCTGAAAAACACGTTTCAGGTGAGCTCCACAGTAATACCTGCCTTGCCTGCTTCAGTGAGGGTTAGAAGACTAAATGAGATAATGAATACGAAGCACTATCAAGTGGCAAAGTACTACCTAAATATATTTGCTATTATTACTAAAATTACAAAAATTGATTTTCATCACTAAAACTCATGGTAATAGTCACCATAGCCTAGCAGGAAACATATTCATTTGGCCTGAATACAGCTCTGCAGAGACCAGATGATAAAGATGTGAGAACAGGAATACCCAGCACAAAAGTTAGCCTTAAAATCCCACCCATTGTAGGGGTTCAGCTAAATTCTAATTAAGTAGCAGTAAGCATCTGCAACTGAGGCTGAAATGGCCCCCATGTGGCTACGGGAAAAGCTGTGTTTTAGAGAAAAGCAAAGGGACTAGCTAGCTAACACCCTCTTACTGGCTCTCTTTTGATCACAGACAAGGAAACTATGAAAGCCTTATCTATTCAGGACTTGCCAGAGGTTCTACAGCCCCCGCTAATGGCTGCTCTTTGTGACAAGAATGCCAATGTGCGGATGGCAGCAGCAGTATGCCAGTATGCCATACAGTCACATAATCCTCTTGCCCAGGAAATCATGCAGACTGTCCTTCTGAAGGGTGAGTAACGACCTGGAAATATGGAGTAAAGAAAGAACATCTCACCATCAGCTTTTCCTGATCCCTTCCTCTCCGCTGTCATACATTTATTTTAGATAAGAGGATTTCTTCCTCCCAAGTACTTTACAAGACAGGTACACTGCCACCAAGTGGTACCTGGGCTAACCGTGTCACAGATGCATTTGACTAAACCATGTCCCCTTTCCTGTTAGATTTTTCAATTGAAAAGATAATGTAACAAGATTAAAGAATACGTTCTAAAAATTAAAAAACCCACTTGAACACATCATGGTTCCATTTTTGCACATTAACTTACATTAATGTCCAAATGCATTGTTGGTGTAATACCAGCAAAAGGTTCTCTCTGATGTTGATAGGCTCTGGTACCTAACTACTCTGAAAGACGGACTTGCTCCTTGCATGGCAGC
>NW_011494940.1:2045909-2057434 GCF_000754665.1 Bison bison bison
GGTGGAGGACAACTGTCTGACCAGTTTGGCCTTCTGCACAGAGACACTCAACAACTTGATCCGTCTGTCTTAAGAAAGCTTCCACTCCAGACTTCCCAGTCTCTAGCGAGAGGAACAACTGTTCACTCAGGCCAGAAGTGACTTACTGCACTGTTACCAAACAAAAACATTTTAGGATTTGACTCTTCAGGTTAAGATTTTCAACCTACATTTAGAACCTCGATATGATCCATTTAAATGTGATTTAAATTAGAGATTGAATATCAGACTGAGGGGGTACAGGGAAGTGAAGCAAGTAGCAGTCTTGTGTACCAACCCAGAAGCTGTTCTCTCTGTGGGGAGAAGAGATGGCTATCTGGCCCTTTTCACCTCACTGGGGCAGGTAATACCGTGGACAGCTGGGCTGCAGCTCAGTGCCTGGCTCTGGAAGGTGCTGCCACTTACCCCGTGATTAAGAGGATCCTCCACCAGCTGTTTCATAAGAAGAATGAGGACACCGAGCAACAGTCTTGTACGCTCCTGCGCCATCTCAGTGGAAAGACAGTATGTGTCCATTACAGGGTCAGAGAAAAAAACCAAGTTTGGGGGGAACAATTGGGTCTCTGAGGTCAGCGCATATAGGGAACTGAAAATGCAGATGGGAACTTGCCTGGTGGTCCAGTGTTAAGATTCTGCGCTTCCACGGCAGGAAGCACTTCAGCCCCTGGTCTGAGAACTAAGAAAGATCCTGCATGTGAAGTGCAGCGACAAAAAAAATGTAAAAAGAAAAAGAAAATGTGGGTGGTTGCATAGGATGATCTCATGCACAGGTAAAACCGGACTAAGTGTGGGTGAAGTGGGGTATAGACAGGGAAAAGTAACAACAGCTCGCTGAGAACAGTGAGGAAAGTAGGCTGCAGATGGTTTCTAACTCTGTGCTAGAAGACTTACAACATGCAGAATCTGCTTGTGCTAGAAGTTTACCCGGAGAAGGCAATGGCACCCCACTCCAGTACTCACTCTTGCCTGGAAAATCCCATGGACGGAGGAGCCTGGAAGGCTGCAGTCCATGGGGTGGCTGAGGGTTGGACACGACTGAGTGACTTCCCTTTCACTTTTCACTTTCACGCATTGGAGAAGGAAATGGCAACCCACTCCAGTGTTCTTGCCTGGAGAATCCCAGGGACGGGGGAGCCTGGTGGGCTGCTGTCACTGGGGTCGCACAGAGTCGGACACGACTGAAGTGACTTAGCAGCAGCAGCAGCAGAAGTTTACCATTGAAAACCATACAGATGTACAATTGCATTTACTTCCAGTAGAAATGTAAAACTCAGACTGAGGCATATACAAACCATTTTAGGGGGAAAGATAGTTAAATCAAGAAGGTCCCAGGGATTTTCTGTTCAGATTACTAATCTGTATTTCTTCCTTGACATCAGTTGGCTTGGATGGAAGAGGGCCCATTGTAAACCCCATCTTTACTTTGCTAGCAACAAGCATCCCATGTGTTTGTGACATTAATCATGCTGGACGCCAGATTAGGGTGTAACTTCTTTAAGGTCCCAGCATCTCTAAAAGTGACCGTGGATCTCCATACAAGTCTTCTATTTCCTCAGACCCTGATACATACCATGCTTGCTGTGGAGCTGAATAGCCGTCAATGGAAAGACCGCATTGTGGCCTGCCGGGCTCTCTCCCGGATCGGTGGAAATGTCAGTTTGGTAAGCCTTCTCTTTCTGTTTCCAGGACAGAAGGTCTAAGCAAAACTGGGCTCGGGAGCTTTTCCACTTTTTGCTGCTATCTGGTTTCCCGTTCTTACCAAAAAGATCTGTTCCCATATTGCTGCCTCTTAGTCCTAACCCAGAATTATCTTCACATGCCAACATATCGTTCTGTTACTTAAGCCACTGCTTCTCAGCCTGGTGGGAGTCCACAAACTGTAACCTATCTACAATGAAATAAGCAAAGAATAAAAATTTTAAAAGTTTAGAAACTTTTTATAGTAATTTGACATTGCCTCCACACCAAGGTACTTTATAAGTATGTGTCACCATAGTCCCCACTTTCAAAGAGCTGACATTAGCGTGGGAGTAACAAGATCAACATATACAAATGATTCAAGAACAAGAGATAAATGTAATGTACTCTCTTAAAACTCTTCAGAGAGACATTAGTATGGGCTGAACTTAGTAAAGTTCTATGAAGGCGTGTAGGACAGCTGAGCAAGACTTAGAATTAAGGAAAGACTTCCAGGAATGGGAAACCCTGACCATCATCTAGGCTTTCAACTGACCTCCTTCTTGCCATTATTTTAAAATCAACTTCAGCTGTCCAAATGGGCTTTTCCCCTTCTTCCTATATGCCATTATCTTTTCCTTGTAACACTAGGCAACTCCACAATGGCCCAGAACACTGCTGTTTTTAACCCTTGAATTTTGACATGGAAAGCACAAAACTTGACCATTCAGTATAGTCAGTATAATTCTGGACTTCCCTGGTGGCTCAGACTGTAAAGAATCTGCCTGCAGTGCAGGAGACCCAGGTTCTATCCCTGGGTCATTCTAGTCTGGGTTAATTCTGCCTGGACCTTGCTGCTAAAGTCCGGGACCAGCAGCACAGATATCACTTGGGAATTTGCTGGAAATGCAAAAATCTCACCCCGGGTCAATTCAGTCAGAATCTGCATTTAACAATATCTTTTTAACAACATCTGATTCATTTGCACATTCACCTTCTCAGCACTTGTCACTCAGGATGGCCTATTGGAAGTAAAAAGCCATGCAGAGCAAGCAGGGGATGGTGTAAAGATGAGACCATCACATCAGATTGATGGGGTTAAACAACATGTCCATCAGTTCTTTCACTTATTCAGTGAGCCTGCAGTTTCTGACCACATCTTACATGTTAGGCAGGTAGCTAGCACTGGGTATGCAAAGATAACATGTCTTCTCTTGCTAAATGTTACACATAAGCAGCTATAACAGATGTAGCTGTAAAGTATTATGGGGATTTCCTAATGCTTACAGAAGGCAGAGGTGAGTTCTCTGAGGACAGCCTTTTGAGGTCAATCTTAAAAGAATAGGAAAACATCAGGTATCAAGGGTGGAAAGGGAGCTATTTCAAGGAGGGAGAATAGCTTAGGGCACGTTACCTAATCACCAAGTCATTTTTATCCCTTCTGCTTTGAGAGATATACTAACACACAGGGTGGCCAAAGGTCCTAGCTGGTCTAGTACATAGGACTTGCCCAGGCAAATTGGGATGAGGTGGTCACCCTACTAATGTATCACCTTCAAATTTTAAGAGTCTCAAGGGCAGCTGACAATATAGTTTGGTTAGTTTAAAGCATGAGCTTCAAAAATAGGGCTGGGTCTGAGTTCTGGCTCCAGGACTCAACATGTTAACCATGAGTAAGAAATCTAAGCCTCCATTTTGTCACCTGTAAGTGGTAGTATCTGCCATATGGGATTATTTGGGAGGATTAAGTGATGGGTAAAACTGCTTATTAGTACAATGCCAATTACAAAATGGGATTCCCAGGTGGTTCAGTGGTTAAAGAATCTACGTGCCAATGCAGGAGACAAGGATTCAATCCCTGGGTCGGGAAGATCCCTTGAAGGAGGAAATGGCAACCCACGCCAGTATTTTTGCCTGGGAAATCCCCTGGACAGAGGAGCCTGGCAGGCTACAGTCCACAGGGTCGAAAAGATTCGGACACAGCTTGGCGACTGAACATGCAAAACTGATGCGGTGATAAATGGAAGCTAACTATTATACCTGTTTATAGGATATGAAACATAAGTTGATCCAGCTGATGTTGAGTGACTGGAATAAGAAAGTGAGACAAGCAGCTGCCCAAGCTCTGGGGCAAATGAACCTTGGAAAAGAGGTGCATGACACAATCAGGTAATACCTTGTCAATATGGAGAAAGAAACGGCATTTATTGAGCTGCTCAGTATGCTCAGCCTTGTACAAGAGCCACTGCAGATTTTTTTTTTTTAATAAAATAAAAAGTTAACTGTCCCTATAGATACTAAGAATGTGGATAAGGGAGGAACCATTAATTAAATGCCCATTATGTGTTCAGGCACTGTTTTAGATGTCTTGAGAGTTCAAACATATGACATGATTCTGATTATACAAGATACACAAATGCCTAGCAAGGTCAAGTTTCATGAAGGATGGATAAGACTACATAAGCAGAGAGAAGGTAAGACATTCCATACTAGAAGCCAAATATTGAAGTGAACATGACACATGTGAAGGCACGAGAAGAGAACTTGACTGAAGCAAGAGGTGTATGTTTCAAGTTTTCTTTATTCAGTCATTCAACAGGGTTTATAGCATCTAGCATACGCTAGGTAATAGGGATTCAAGTAAATAAAACAGTTGAGGTCTCTACCTGGTGAAACAAATTAGTGGGGATAAGGCTAACTAGGAAAGGGTGGGAGTGGATAATGGCGAGCCTACAGAAGCTAGATTTCAGCCTGAGGGCACTGGAGGTAGGGGTAGGGGTAAAGAAAGGAATGGAAAAAGTTTGAGGAGGGAAAATAAAAGCACCTGTGCCTTACAGAATCAAGCTGGGTCAAGGAAATTTCCAGGAGCGTGTGGAAGCCCTCTACCTGATTTGTGGGCTCAAGCTTATGACCGTCAAGCTTCTCCCAAGCTTTCTGAACTGCTTCTCTGATGACTTCATGGCAGTTCGGCGGGCAGCTTGTTTGGCAGCTGGTGCCCTGCAGATCCGTGATAATATGGTGAGTCAAGGAGACATGTACCCTTCTTACCTGATTGACCCAAGAGGACATTACCCTGTGCTTCCCTCATACATAGATCACTCACCATTCTGTAGGGACACAGAATGAGAGATCAGAACAGGAAGGTGAGGAGATATATAGGTCACACCAACAGTTAGGACCACACATAGCTCCAAGCCAGCCTAGACTCACTCTAGAGCACACCCCTGAAGCCTGTTCTCACCTCAGTTAACCAGCTTCTCATGACATGTGTGCTCATAGGCTTTGGGATCAACTCCAGCGGATGGAGTTATAATCTCTAGTTATTAGTGGAAAACCTGACGAAGGTATTCAAAAGAAGCCTATACGGCCAGAGATCTGTGAGCTGCGAAAATCAATCTCTAGACAGGAAAGAACACTGTATGTAAGCTAGTACTTCTGGCTCCAGCTCATTTGTCACTAGATTTGATAGCTCACTTTTCCAGTTAAAGCATATTTTAGAGAAGAGCAGACCCTGTCCGTTCTGCTTATTCTCTCCACTCAAAACTGCCTTTTATCCGTCCTAGGTCCTTGAATGCCTTCTGAATCTGATACAGGGAGATCCCTGCTGGAAAATCAAGGCCTTTGCCATTCGAGGTATTATGGCAGTGGCTCCAACTCCTCTGCCTCTAATACCTTTCCATGCTTTATATAGAGGATCCCCAGAATCTCTTTAGGAAGAGGGTAGAGGGGAAGGGAGGGGATGATCACAGCTTCTCAGAAGAAATTAAAAATCATTTCCTTCAATTTTTAGTTAAGGATCCCGAGTCTAGGTCTATGTCAAGACGACTGACAACAGTTAGGTATGAGTTCCAAGGAGGTATCCACTACTGGATATACTTGCTTTCTGTAGAGGTGTCAACCATAGGACTCCGTAAAAGTCAGACCAGATTTAAGACTGCTACAAACCTAAAATCCTGCCCTCAAATTTCCTGGAGCTTCTTTTTACGGATCTTTGACATTGCTTCTGACAGTCTGGCAGGTCCCTATGAGGATCAGCGCTGGGTAGAACCATGAAGTGTAACTATACTTTCTTTTCCCCTTACTTGACTAGGCTGGTCTTCTGAGTTATCCATCCCGTATCTCATCCCTGGGTAAATACGTTAGTGTATTCTCACATCCTAATGGACGAGGATTGAATATCCCCCTCCTGGGAATTCTCTAGAGAATTCCTAAAATACTGATTGTCATCTAAAAGGGAAGATATCCACTGGAGAAGTGATAGGCTACCCACTCCAGTATTCTTGGGCTTCCTTTGTGGCTCAGCTGGTAAAGAATCCATCTGCAATGTGGGAGACCTGGGTTTGATCCCTGGGTTGGGAAGATACCCTGGAGAAGGGAAAGGCTACCCACTCCAATATTCTGGTCTGGAGAATTCCATGGACTGTATAGTCCATGGGGTTGCAAAGAGTCAGATACGACTGAGCGACTTTCACCACTTTTCAAAGACAATATACTTAGTTTAGTTTTTGTAATATTTAATTTAGCAAGTGGTTGCCTATTCTTTCTTAGTATTTACTAGTAAGGCTACTTCTGGATGCTAGGACACAGCCAACACAGTCTTAAGTGACAGTGGGACATGCCCTCTAATCTCTGCAGCTTTGGGGCAAATTGGCTGCGTGAGTCCCCAGCTGACAGATCTCCTGCTCTGGGCTGTCCACTATGAAGAATCCCCGGGTGTACGACTAGAGGCTTGCCGGAGCATCCTAGCCCTCAAACTTCAAGGAGACCGGGTCAGGGACACCTTCCTCGACGTGCTGCTCCTAGAGAACCATGAGGCTGTTCTGAAGTAAGCACTAACCTCTGGTTCTTGCCAAGACCTCTTGTACTGCCAATTCTTCCAACCTTGTTAACAGACTGTGTCCCTGACTCTTCAGGCTGCTTAACAGCTGTAAAAACCACAGGCTTACCTGTGCCATTCATCTACTATCCACGTAGGCAACAGAAAAACAGGACTAAATTAGATTGAAAGTGAAGCTCAGGTAGTTTACGTATTTGTTCAGCATTCCAGGTGGTTTTTTAATTCAATTAACATTTCTCAAGTGCCTACTTAGTGATGACAGGCTTTGGAGTCCATAAGAGCAGGATTTGAACCCCAGCTCACACATGTGCTAGCTATGTGAGCCTGGGTAAGTTAATTCTCCGAGCCCATTTTTTCATGTATCAGATGCAAACGGTAGTCTACCATATGGGTATGTGGTGGTGATTAAGGACATAACATGTTAGTACCTGTAATAAAGGTGTTCAATAAACATTATCTATTAGTACCTTCAAATATGTCATCTCAAAAACTACAGAACACCCCTACAAGCTAAGCATCATACCAGTTTTGCAAATAAAGCTCAGCAAAACTGCACAGTTGAGATTGGAACTTGAGATTGGAATTCTTGTCCAATTCCAAGGGCTGTATTTTCCACCTCCATGCTTTCAAGGAAAGGAAGATTTAATCTAAGAAGTTCTTCTTACCTTTCAGAGAAATTCACCATGCAATGAAGATACTCAACTTAGAAAATGAAGGAAACCAAGAAATGCTTCAGGAGATCAGGAACAGGGTAGATAAGTATAAGCTATATTTTCAAGAAAAAATTCAGGGTTCTCAAGAGTTCCTCCCTGGTGGCTCAGTGGTAAAGAATCTGCCTGCCAAAGCAGGAGATGCAGGTTCCATCTCTGGGTAGGAGAGATTCCCTGAAGAAGGAAATGGCAACCCACTCCAGTATTCTTGCCTGAGAAAGTCCATGGGCTGAGGAACCTGGCAGTCTACAGTCCATGGGGTCGCAAAAGAATCAATACGACTTAGCGACTAAACAAGAGTTTCTCAGACTCCCTTCCCCAAGCATGTAGATACATTTTCAATATTTCTAATTGTAGAAATATTTTCTACAATCTCAGAGAAAACAGTATCACTTGAAGATACAAAACACATCTGTGCAAGACAGGATTATAAAATCCTAATAATAAAACGACAAACAGCAGAACCTATTAGTCCCATCAAGTAGCCGTTGAGATCAGTTTGTTGCTGTTTCTGAAATACTGTTTCCTTCCTTCCCGTGTTCTCCCCACTATTCTCTAAACCCAAGTTCCTTCTTTTTTGCAGATGGGTGTAAAGAAGGAATGAGGGATTGGAGGTGGCCCCCTAGATTTTCTTTTTCCTTCTAAATTTCTCTTAATTCCTAATCTGGGCTCTTTCCCCAAAGGAACACTAGCTAAACAGGTGGTTCTAATTTTTCAAAGCTGCTGGCAGAGATGAGTAGAGGGGAAAAAATACTTTTAAAAAGGCAAAAGATTCTTTCTAAATATAATTCACAAAACCAATTTCACATCAGGCATTTCTTAGCAGATTCATCATGCCCAAAAGCTAAATTTTTCATTTACAGGTGGTTTTTTCATAACGGGTGTAAAAATGTCCAACCAACGTCACAAGAGAACAATGTTCTCAGGCATTTTATGTACCACCTAATATTAATAAGCATGATGCAATATGTTACTTCATTAACACTTTTTGATGATCTGCAGCCTGATAGTTTTTTTTAATCATCATCTGTTCTGTTTCAGATTCAAACACTAAGCCAAAAGGAACTGTTGATACAGAAAGTATTCAAGATTGAGGCAGCCGTAAAAAAAGTGAAGGAGGAAGCAAAACGTGTTTATGTGCAACCCAAAGAAGGGCAAAAACCACTGAAGCTCCATACTTTTCTCCAAGAAATTTTTCAGGGTAGGTTTTCTAGGAATGAGTCCTATGCCTTGATTCCCTTAACAAGCCTTTTTCAGGACTGGATGTCTGGGGACTTAGTTGTGAGCCCTGTAGGATGAGAGCCAGGAAAGGATACTTCTCTTTCTTCTTGGCCACCATCTCAGTCTGTTATCTTTTCCTTGCCCCTTGGGTTTTGATTTTGCTATCTGGTCCCTTTACGAAAATGAATGATGTAGCTCTAACTGAACCAATTTGAAAGTGAGGTCAAAAAAAAGGACACCTTAGAAAAACAAAAAAACTGCTGTATGTCTGGCTAAGCACTCCGAAAAAGCCTTGAAGCTTAACCTTGAATAGGCTGAGATGTACTCTCATGTACATCTAGGCTTTTGCAACTTAAAAAAAGACTTCATCAAGTTCTCAACTTTATATAACTGAAACTTACCACTCATGGCAAAATGATCTTAAAAGTCCCAGATACAACCTAAATGATGAGGTGGAAACATCAAGCTGTACCAAAACATAAAATCAAGTGCGCCCAGGCATAGCAGCAGCAGCCTCAGGTCATCCAGCCAGCTAGCTGCCCACCAGCCACCACCCCAAACCCAGGTTTTCTGGTTCCAAGTCCAGTGCTCCCTCTGGTACACCAGGCTCTCTTCCACCAACAATGAGAATATTCATTTGCCAGATTTGGGGAAGTTTCTTTCAACTACCAGAAAAAAATAAGAGTGGAAAGTAACTTGGACACCAGCATTCCCTCACGGCCAGCCTGCTACAAGTTGGCTGACTGTGGCCTCTGACAGCGCAGCTAGTAACATGTTGCCTATTTTAGGAGCAGCGCCAGCCCCTGATGCAAGCAAGCACTGAGGAAAAACATAATACCCTTTAAAAAACATAATATACTTATAACTTTTCTAATAGGATTGTGCTGTTTGGGGTTCAAGGAGCATGATTAAAATGAATCAATTACCCCTAGGGTTGCAAAATTGGCCCCAATCCTACATCCACCCCAAGTTACCTTGTGCCTCAGCCACTGCAGTTTTCCCCTATCTACCCTCCTTCCTCCCACATTTCTTCAGACCATGCCACACAATAATTTAGCCTCAGAAAAGGAAAACTCTCTGGCACTTTAATAATTTTTCTAACATTCACACAAACTCACAGTAACAAACAGGAAACTGACCCCAACCCTCCCCCCAAACTGATGAAAGAGAACTCAAATGAAGGATGCAAATTCCAGGTAAAAACTTCTGATGTCTCAAGCAGAGTAACACAGCAAATGCCACACAGTACTCTGAAGCCTGAGGGTGATGATGAAGTTGGTCTCTCAAATGATCAGGAATCAAGTTACTCCTGCAGAAAAGGCTCCTTTTCCATCTCCAACTCCTGCTTTTACTTCTGTGCCTAGGTGAGGTGTCTCCTAGAAGATTGTCTGACTTCTGTGACACTGAGGCAGTCATAAAGGTAAATATAAACACACTGATGGGTATCAAGTAAGAAAATGAGTTTTCTCCCTCAAAAGGTGGTGGGAGAGAATCATTACTGTCTTATTTCTGGCATTTAGTGATTAAGTAGTTCAGGTTAGAGGCATCTTGGTGAGCAGCAGCCCCTTATCATATAACATGGTTGCCAAGGAAAGCTGGTCCTCCACAGTGTCACAGGGCAAGTCCCCTACTCTCAGAAACTCTGGGTAGGAGCGAAGCAAGAGTTCCATGGCATCAGCTTGCTGGGGGTATATCTCCAAGCACTTAGGCTCCTCCAGGTGATAAACTCGGGAGTTCTCCACTGTGTAATAAAGAAACAAATGGCCCCCCTCACCCACCAGCCGAGCTATACCATCCTGAAGCATGTGCACTTCAGTTTCTGTTGTCAACTGGGCTCCCACGTTTACAGGTTCTCCAGCCTCCCAGCGAATTGGGAGCCCGTAAACGCTTAGTGCCCTCTCCCTGTCAGTCAACACAGGGGGCAGAGAATCGTGGATGAAGTCTTTGGCTCGCTGGTCAGCCACAGCATCAACTGGGGCAAAGTGTCCCAAGCGGGCAACCAGGACCCGCACCTTCTCCATGAAAGCGGTTCTTCGCGGATCCTTAGAATCCGAATGCTGGGCCCCCATGTAATCCATAAAGTCTCGGGGCAGCCCCCTACGAAACTCCACATTTTCCTCCATTGCGGCCTGCACTGCCAGGGGCAGTACAGCCTCCAGGAAGTCGCCCCAAGTATTACGCTGGAATGTGGACAAGGTCAAGTGCAGAGAGTGCACCCCATCCTGGCATTCGGCTTGGTGAATGAAGCCTCGGGGGAAATAGAGCAAATCTCCAGGTTCCAGCACCGTCTGCAGCACCGGCTCTCCGAGGTCGTCCTGGCTGAAGTTGGGGCTGGACGTCAGGGCCAGTTCCTCGGTCGGCACCCGCGGTCTGTAGACCCGCCAGAGTTTCCTACCTTCCAGCTGCAGCACGAAAGCCTCGATGTCGTCGTAGTGGGGGGCAAAGCCCTGCGAGTTGGGGGGCGTAAGGTAAACGTTGGAGCCTGCCATGCTTCCGAACTGCTCCTGGAGTACGGCCAAAAACTGCCACACGGTGCTGGAGAAAGCCTGCGGGCAGAGGAGGCGCAGGGAGCAGCCGGCCCGGTACAAGGACCACGCGGCGGCGGGCAGGGCGCGGCCGGGCGGGTTCAAGGTCTCGCGCCGCCCATTGATGTAGCGCGCGGCGTCCAGGTGCTGTCCGAATTGCACCTCCTCGTTGCGCAGTATGGAGTCGAGGACGGCGGTAGAGAAAAGACCCTGGTAGTAGCTGTGGTCCTGCCGCCGCACCAGCACTGCCTCGCGCTCCCACAGGCGCCGGTAGAAATGGTCCGGAGGCATGGGCGAGATGAGCCACTCGAAGAGGCGCGCCGCCCGTCGCCGGCTGCTAGGGATGCGATTCAGCTCGGCCAAGATGCGCTGCAGCGGGGAGTCCCAGGGCAGCTCCTCGCCCATGCTTTCCCCCTGCGGCCCCGACAGCATGGCAGGAGCCACGGACGGTGGTACGGCCGCCAAGTGCTGGGTAGAGCACAGCAGGGCCGAGGTCTCCACCAGGCGCGCGGGCAG
>NW_011494940.1:2057756-2066805 GCF_000754665.1 Bison bison bison
TCTCCTCAGCTGCCGTCGGATCTTCCTGGGCCTCAGGGGCAGGGCCAGGACCGACCCGCTGTGTGGCTGTTGCTGGCGCCGGCGCCTCAACCGCCCGCGTCTCAGCAGCCCGGCGCTAGCCCGGAGCCCGTCCATGGTCCGACCCTCCCGCTGGCACAGCGGGAGACGGCCGGAAGCTGGCTCACGCACTCGGCGGCCGCAGTGTACTCTGGGAAGGGGGCGGGCCTCCAGCTGCCTTCGCGTTGTCCACGCCCACCATTCTTCTTCGGCGCTTCCGGCTTCCCCAGTTAGAAAACGTTAATTAAATGCTCGGGTTCCCTTAGAGCCGCGGAGTCTCTGCCAAAGTAACATGGGTTCCGTATTTAGAGGGAAATTTAAAAATCAAGTTGTCAGGGACTCCAGGAAAAAGTTGAGACTTAACTCTTCTTTCCTTCCTGCGTCTGCAGATTGCGGTGTTCACAGGGTTATCCCCGTTTCCGAAAAACACGTTGCCCAGCAGCTTTGCATGAGAAAGCTGACAATTCTTGGTTTAAAGGAATGCACTCAGGCAGAGTTCTAAGTTCAAACTTCTGGTCCATCTGGTCCTCTTTACAGATATTGATTGAAGCCCTAAATTCCGCCGCCTAACTTCCCTTTGTCCTCTCTCCATTACAAATTTTCAGTCATAGCCCTCTCTCCCTGAAAAAAAAAAAAAAAATCCATGGACTTTTCTACTTGTATTTCTTTTTTAATATAACAAATGTTTACTGACTACCTACTAAGTGACAGACATCGCGACAACATGGGGTAACAATCACGAGGAAAACAATGAAACATTATCACCTGCCCTCTTGGGACTTACATTTCCGAGGACACAATCAACATGCGAGATAATGCACAATCCTTTTTCTACCCTTCATCTTTGCGAGTTTGATCCAGCTCAAACTTCAAGGTCATCAAGGCTACTTCTTAATTAAACTGAATGGAATGTTTTCTGACTTAATTCCATATTCAGTAAACATGCTGACTTTACCTGCCCAGGGCTTCTCTGGTGGCTCAGCTGGTAAAGAATTGGCCTGCAATGTGGGAGACCTGGGTTTGATCCCTGGATTGGGAAGATACCCTGGAGAAGGGAACAACTACCCACTCCAGTATTCTGGCCTGGAGAATTCCATGGACTGTATAGCCCATGAGGTCGCAGAGAGTCAGACAAGACTGAGTGATGATCATTGTCATTGTTACCTGCCCAACCCCCCAACCCCCCACTGTCCTGGTCTGTGTGGCAGGTTGGAAAAGAATTTCCAGACATGAGGCAGGAGAGGAGAATAAAGTTTGTTAGAGTGGGACAAGCTGTTAGAACAGTGGGCCAGCTTAAGGGAGAGCCGAACAAACTTTTATGGCGTCAAGACAGAAAATTCCTACTGGAATGGTGGCATTAGGTGATTGGTTAGGATGCTCTAGGGTGGATAGTAGGATGGGTATTTTACATAATACGAAGTCTGGGAACTGGCCAGTTTTGATCCAAAAGCTCATGGCAACAGTTGCTATGGGGCTTGGTCAGGTTCAGAGATTTTTATCCTGTGAACTTTGTACTGGGCTCCACACCTCTGACCTTGGTGTTGGGCTCCACATCCACCCTAGTAGGAAGACACAGAATTTCCTTTGAATGACCATTCTTTGTCTTACACTCAGTTGCTATGATCAGGTGGGGCTCCACTTGGGCTCCAGAAGTGCTGCAGAGTACAGTGAATGCTCCAAACTGTGGAAGGCCTGGAACATCACTGGAATCCAGTATCCTAAGGCCACAATGATTGGCTTGTGCTTAACCACGTGACCCAAATTTCTCCATTCCAAGTGAATCAAAGGAGCTTTGCTCTACAGACAGGCTGCCAGAGATTCTGGAGTCCACGTGCAGAGGTGAGCAATATCATTATTTTTGGTGGCAGTTGAACATCCATCCAAGAAAATTCCTGTGTCCCCAGACTGCTGTGGGAGACCAACTTTTGAGTTCTGCGTTTTCGCTCCAAGCTACCCCTGGTGTTTAAGAAGAACTGCACGCTGCACCTTGGGCCCGGGTCTCTCATCAATCACCTGCCCTCAGCCCAGCTCTCTTGGGTGGGAGGGGTGGAGAGGGGGCAAAACTGAGATTCATGAAGAGAATCGGGGCTATTCTTGTATTCTTGATATCTGCCCTTCCCACCCTCTCTGGAATTCTGTTTTATTAGCTTCAACTTCTCTGTACAGAATCTTCAATCGCACCTCCTCTGAACCTTAAATCAACTTCTTAAATTTGGGCCTCTCATTTTGTTGGGGCCAGTGTGAGGAAAGCAGGAGAGACTCCATCTTGAAGCCTGTTATCCATCTTAAAGACAGGATGTGAACTGGGCCTGAACCCTGCCCAAGAGTGAGGAAAACATTGCTAGTGAAAACCAGGTATCCTGGAGACTTCCCTCCCTACAGACGACAAACAGAGATTGTAGTTGAAGTTGGGCTGCCCCTGTTAGATTAACCACGGAGACATCCCCCCTTGATGTATAATCATTGTCAGCCAGTTCAGTCAGTTCAGTCGCTCAGTCGTGTCTGACTCTTTGTGACCTCATGGACTGCAGCACGCCAGGCCTCCCTGTCCATCACCAACTCCCAGAGTTCACTCAAACTCACGTGCATTGAGTTTACACCCTTGCAAGCAGTTATGAACATGTTGGACTTACATCACGTTACTCTCTCAGATCTCAGTAATCTCATCTGTAAAGTGGGAATAGTCATTGAATATACTTCTTCATAGTGTTGTTGTGAGGATAAAATAATGGATGCAAGGCACTTAGTGCAGGATCTGGTAAAGGTTACACACTTTAAAAATTATAGCTATAATTTATTATTATGAAGCAAAGCCATGGACGATGGCTTTGGTGCCTCTGGCCCAGTTCGGAGGAACTAGGAGTGCAGGAGGCAGAGAAGTACTTTAGTTGGGCAGGATGACAGCATGAAATGGGCAGATTATTCATGCACATGCCCTGTAGAAGTTTAAGTGGGTCAATGGGACCATACCAAACAAGGCCATTGTGTGAGCTATCGCGCTGCCGTTACCTGGCCAAGAGCCAAAGGCCAAAGTAAGGGTTGAAACCAACTGATGTTCTCCTGGAAAGTCCTGTGCCCTAATCTAGGGCTGCAGTGTCTGGAGGAAGGGCCAGCAGAGGGGGAGCCCTCTTCCTAATTGACAAACAGGCTGTGTGTGCTCGCCAGACCCTGATAACAAGATTCTCTGGGGAAATACTGCAATGGGCAAGTTAAGGCTGTCACTGGGAGCTTTGTTTTTTCAAAGAGAGCAGTTTTCAAAATAAAGTGGACGCATCCTATAGTGAACTGGGGGGATGAGCTATGCTTCTTGGCTGGCAAAGCTGGGGAATACTGTGCTTAGCTGGAGGAGGGCCATAGATTTGTCTTTACCACATCCTGTACAAGTATCTTCTACTCTAAGTCTTTCCTGTGACCTCATCCACTTCTTTTTTCAACATTTTTGTGATTTCCTCAAATAAAGAATGTTGTTTCTATCTGTCTTCTAAGTTTCCCTTGCGACTGGGAGGCACCTTCTAGGGACTGGCTTACCTTTAATTTCATCTTTTTCCAATGGATCTACTTAGTTCAACAAAAGTAGCTATTAGTAACCATTTTCTAGGACTTCCCTGGTGGTCCGGCAGTGGAGAGTCCATTCTTCCAATGCAGGGGATGCAGGTTTGACCCCAGATTGGAGAACTATGGTTCCACATGTCACAGGCATGGCCAAAAATTTTTTAGAAAACAAAAACAATTTCTAGAAATATAATTTACTGACATGGAATAACTTCTCAATATACCATTGAATAAGGAAAAAGAAACAGACAAAATAAGTGATACAGTAGGTTCCCATTCAGGAATGTGTGTGTGTGTGTGTGTGTGTGTATTTCTATCTATACATCTGCCCATATATACATACTAGTGAAAAAAGTTTGGGAGTCCTTATGCCACAATATTTAACAGTGATTGCCTTTGGATGGTGGGATTTCAGGTGATGTTTACTTTCTTCTTTTTTGTTTATTTGCATGGTCTGGGTTTTCTACATTGTAAATATCATTTATACAATTAAAAATATAGTGTTTTTTAAGCAACAAACTTCACTTCCTCTAATTCTTTCATTTTTCCTGATCTCTAATCATTGTTTGCCTTGCTCTTGTTTTCTTGAATTACCTTTATTAATTAAATTTGATATTGAGATTATAAATATTAATAATTGTTCATCAGAAAAGCTGCTGTAGAAAAGAGGTTGGATAGAGACTAACCTATTTTTAAAGCTACATAGAATGATTTGAAGCCTCTCAGAGGTTATCTCCTCCACCACAACCCATTGTTACTTTTTCCTTTGGATTCAGTTCAGTTCAGTCGCTCAGTCGTGCCCGACTCTTTGCGACCTCATGGACCACAGCACGCCAGGCTTCCCTGTCCATTACCAACTCCCAGAGTTCACTCAAACTCACATCCATCGAGTCGGTGATGCCATCCAACTATCTCATCCTCTGTCGTCCCATTCTCCTCCTGCCCTCAATCTTTCCTAGCATCAGGGTCTTTTCAAATGTGTCAGTTCTTCGAATCAGGTGGCCAGAGTATTGGAGTTTCAGCTTCAGCATCAGTCCTTCCAGTGAACACCCAGGACTGATCTCCTTCAGGATTGACTGCTTTGATCCACTTGCAGTCCAAGGGACTCTCAAGACTCTTCTCCAAAACCACAGTTCAAAAGCATCAATTCTTCTGCACTCAGGTCCAACTCTTTATGGTCCAACTTCTTATGGTCCAACTCTCACATCCATACATGACTATTGGAAAAACCATAGCCTTGACTAGATAGACCTTTGTTGACAAAGTAATGTCTCTGCTTTTGAATATGCTATCTAGGTTGGTCATAACTTTCCTTCCAAGGAGTAAGCGTCTTTTAATTTCATGGCTGCAATCACCATCTGCAGTGATTTTGGAGCCCAGAAAAATAAAGTCAGACACTGTTTCCACTGTTTCCCCATCTATTTGCCATGAAGTGATGGGACCAGAAGCCATGATCTTAGTTTCCTGAATGTTGAGCTTTAAGCCAACTTTTTCACTCTCCTCTTTTACTTTCATCAAGAGGCTCTTTAGTTCTTCACTTTCTGCCATAAGAGTGGTGTCATCTGCATATCTGACATTATTGATATTTCTCCCAGTAATCTTGATTCCAGCTTGTGCTTCCTCCAGCCCAGCATTTCTCATGATGTACTCTGCATAGAAGTTAAATAAGCAGGGTGACAATATATAGCCTTGACATACTCCTTTTCCTATTTGGAACCAGTCTGTTGTTCCATGTCCAGTTCTAAATGTTGTTATTAGTCATTGCCTTTTTCATTAATTCTTCCCCCCTCCCCCCATTGGGAAGATATATTAGATTGCCAGGGCTGCCATAACAAAGTACCACAGACTGGCTGACTTGAACAACAGAAATTTACTTTCTCACAATTCTAGAGGCTGGAAGTCTGTGATCAAGGTTTTGATGGGACTGGTTTCTGGGTCCTCTCTCCTTGGCTTGTGGATGATTGGCTTCTCCCAATCTTCATATGGTCTTTCCTCTGGACAAGACTGTGATCAAATTTCTTCTTTTTATAAGAGCATCAGTCATATTGGATTAGGGTCCATTCTTAAAACCTCACTTTAACTTCATAACCTCTGTAAAGAACTTGTCTCCAAATATAGTCACATTCTGAGTTACTGGTTAGGATTAATGAATGAAGTAACAATGAATGAATTAATGAATGAATTAACACATGAATTTTAAGAGACACATTTTAGCCCATGACAGAGGGGTGATATATACTAAATGACAAATTCCTTGAAGCACTTTTCCTTTTTGAAGGAAGGATAACATAAGTTATTGAAAAGGGGATAGGGAGAAAAAGAAATTTAAGGAACATAAAACAAATGTCCAGGTAGTGGTTTTCAGCCCAAGATGATTTTGTACCTGCCCCCCGCCACCTCCTTCCCAGGGGACATTTGACAATATCAAGAGACATTTTTGTTTGTCACAACAGGGGAGATGTTACTGGCATCGAATGCATAGAGGCCAGAGATGCTGCTAAACATTCTACAGTGTGTGATACAGCGCCACAACAAAAGGTTCTCCAGACCCAGACCTAAATGTACCAAATATACCTAAATATACCAAAAGACGCTTGCTTCTTGGAAGAAAAGCTATGACCAACCTACACAGCATATTAAAAAGCAGAGGTATTACTTTGCCGAGCAAGGTCCATCCAGTCAAAGCTATGGTTTTTCCAGTAGTCATGTATGGATGTGAGAGTTGGACTATAAAGAAAGCTGAGCACCAAAGAATTGATGCTTTTGAACTGTGGTGTTGGAGAAGACTCTTGAGAGTCCCTTGGACTGCAAGGGGATCAAAGCAGTCAATCCTAAAGGAAATCAGTCCTGAATATTTATTGGAAGGAAGGACTGATGCTGAAGCTGGAACTTCAGTACTTTGGCCACTTGATGCAAAGGGCTGACTCATTGAAAAAGACCCTGATGCTGGGAAAGATTGAAGGCAGGATGAGAAGGGGATGACAGAGGATGAGATGGTTGGATGGCATCACTGACTCAATGGACATGAGGTTGAGTAAGCTGCAGGAGTTGGTGATGGACAAGGAAGCCTGGTGTGCTGCAGTCCATGGGGTTGCAAAGAGTCAGACACGACTGAGCAACTGAAGTGAACTGAAATGTACCAAGGTTGAGAAACTCTAGGATAAACTTTTGGATGACTTCATCAATATAAAATTTGAATATCTTTGATCCAGTAATATTAATACTACTTCCAAGAATCTATCCAGCAGAAATATCTACCCATGTGTACAAACATATAGATAGATAGATACTTATGCTCATTGTTTATCAGTTCAAAATTGAAAATGCCTCAAATGTACTAAAGATCAAGAATTCTTGTTAAAAATTATTACTAGGAAAGATGTTGAAAATATATTGTAATTGAAAAATCAAATTGCAGAACAATATGTATGTTGTCCCTTTTTGTTGTTAAAATTGCAACCCATGTACAGTTATATATTGTTTCTTTAAAACTACATGTGTTATATATGTGTCTGTGTGCACAGTTGAATACCTGAAGTCAGAGGTTGTCTCTGGCGAATGGCGTTATTGGCAATAGAAGGACTTTCATGCTTAAATTTATACATTTCTGAATTACTTGGCTTAAAGTCTCAAGGATATAGGACTTTGCTTTGGCAAATGTGAGACAGACTCCAGGCTAACTTTGAGAATATTGACTCTTACTAATTTGGATCACTGTTTTACCAAATTACTGTAAATCAGGGAGCAACGTATTGTAATAATCCTTAAACCAAATCTGGCAGAACTCCTGTGGACTAAGAATGATTTTTATATTTTAAATGGCTGATTGAAAAAAATCAAAAGAAAAGGAATATTTTGTCATGTAAAATTTATACAAAACTCAAATTTCAGTGCCAACATATAAACTTGTATTGGAAGTTTGTATTGTACTCGTTCATTGCAGACTCCCTAGGGCTACTTTCATGCTACAACAGCAGAGTGGAGTAGGCTATCTCACAGTCAAAGCATAAAATATATACTATTTGGCCCTTCACAGAAAAGGTCTGCAAAGTCCTGCAGTACAATATGTAAGATGCTGTCTAGGATGTTGAACTTCCAGCTCTTTTGCTACAGTCCCACTAAAAGAATTGTGAAAAACTATGTCACCTCTTCACCTTCTTTCATCGACATCAGAAATGTTTTCAAGGACTTCTGTGGTGGTTCAGTAGTAGAGAATCCACCTGACAACACAGGAGACACAGGCTCCATCCCTGATCCAGAAAGACCCCACAAGCCACAGAGCAGCTCGGCCCCTGTGCCACAGCCATTGAGCTTGTGCTCTAGAGCCTGGAAGCTGCAACATGAGAAGCCTACACACTGCAACCAGAGAGTAGAGAAAGCCCATGCACAGCAACAGACGCAGCACAGCCCAAAATAAATAATGCATAAAATGCATAAAAATGTTTTTAAGTTTAAGTATATACAAAGAGTCTAATTTCTAATATCTACATATTCTGGCATTATATATTGATATTTTAATGAATTGTTATATCACTTCAAAAATGCATCCAACTAAATCTCTAACAGTTTGGTACCTACCATCCATCCCCTGGAGAAGGAAATGACAACCCACTCCAGTATTCTTGCCTGGAGCATCCCATGGACAGCGAAGCCTGGCGGGCTACAGACCATGGGGTTGCAAAAGTCAGACATGACTTAAGCAACTTAGCACACATATATCATCCATGTTAAAAACTGTAAAAAAAGCTCTTCTTTGAAATTGAAAATTTAATCTTTTTTTAAACTTACATTCTATTTTTAAATGAGTTCCACACAGAATTTTATTCTAATATATTCTATATTTATGTTTGAAAATATTTTTTATCATCATCACACTATCTGTAACAAAAATATGTATTTAAATTGAGGTTACAATTATAGTCTCTTACCATAGTCTGGGTTTCTTCCTGGGACTCCCTGACCTCCTAAATGATTTTTTTTTTAATTTGTATTCATTGAGATTTATTCTTTTGCTGTATAGTTCTATAGCTTTTAACAAATGCATAATGCCTTGTATTCACCATTTCAATGTCATAGAGACTAGTTTCTGTTCAGTTCAGTTCAGTCACTCAGTCGTGTCCAACTCTTTGTGACCCCATGAACTGCAGCATACCAGGCCTCCCTGTCCATCACCAACTCCCAGAATCCACCCAAACCCATGTCCATTGAGTCAGTGATGCCATCCAACTATCTTATCATCTGTTGTCCCCTTCTCCTCCTGCCCTCAATCTTTCCCAGCATCAGGGTCTTGTCAAATGAGTCAGCTCTTCAGATCAGGTGGCTAAAGTATTGGAGTTTCAGCTTCAACATCAGTCCTTCCAATGAACACCCAAGACTGATCTCCTTTAGGATGGACTGGTTGGATCTCCTTGCAGTCCAAGGGACTCTCAAGACTCTTCTC
>NW_011494940.1:2066950-2067094 GCF_000754665.1 Bison bison bison
ACCTGCCTCTTGAGAAACCTGTATGCAGGTCAAGAAGCAACAGTTAGAACAGGACATGGAACAACAGACTGGTTTCAAATATGAAAAGGAGTACATCAAGGCTGTATATTGTCACCCTGCTTATTTAACTTATATGCAGAGTAC
>NW_011494940.1:2067194-2077180 GCF_000754665.1 Bison bison bison
GCTTCAACATCAGTCCTTCCAATGAACACCCAGCTGATCTCCTTTAGGATGGACTGGTTGGATCTCCTTGCAGTCCAAGGGACTCTCAAGACTCTTCTCCAACACCACCGTTCAAAACCATCAATTCTTTTGTGCTCAGCTTTCTTTATAGTCCAACTCACATCCATACATGACTACTGGAAAAACCATAGCCTTGACTAGATGGACCTTTGTTGACAAAGTAATGTCTCTGCTTTTGAATATGCTATCTAGGTTGGTCATAACTTTCCTTCCAAGGAGTAAGCGTCTTTTAATTTCATGGCTGCAATCACTATCTGCAGTGATTTTGGAGCCCCCCAAAATAAAGTCAGACACTGTTTCCCCATCTATTTGCCATGAAGTGATGGGACCGGAAGCCATGATCTTAGTTTCCTGAATGTTGAGCTTTAAGCCAACTTTTTCACTCTCCTCTTTCACTTTCATCAAGAGGCTCTTTAGTTCTTCACTTTCTGCCATAAGGGTGGTGTCTCTGCATATCTGAGGTCATTGATATTTCTCCTGGCAATCTTGATTCCAGCTTGTGCTTCCTCCAGCCCAGCATTTCTCATGATGTACTCTGCATAGAAGTTAAATAAGCAGGGTGACAATATACAGCCTTGACGTACTCCTTTTCCTATTTGGAACCAGTCTGTTGTTCCATGTCCTGTTCTAACTATTCCTTCCTGACTTGTATACAGGTTTCTCAAGAGGCAGGTCAGGTGGTCTGGTATTCACATCTCTTTCAGAATTTTCCACAGTTTATTGTGATCCACACAGTCAAAGGCTTTGGCATAGTCAATAAAGCGGAAATAAATGTTTTTCTGCAACTCTCTTGCTTTTTCGATGATCCAGCGGATTGGCAATTTGATCTCTGGTTCCTCTGCCTTTTCTAAAACCAGCTTGAACATCTGGAAGTTCACAGTTCATGTATTGCTGAAGCCTGGCTTGGAGAATTTTAAGCGTCACTTTACTAGCGTGTGAGTTGAGTGCAATTGTGTGGTAGTTGAGCATTCTTTGGCATTGCCTTTCTTTGGGATTGGAATGAAAACTGACCTTTTCCAGTCCTGTGGCCACTGCTGAGAATAGTTTAACCACCCTAAAATCTTCTTTGCTTCTTCTTTTCCATCCTCTCTTCCCTCAAACACCCAAAGATCAATGATCTTTTTATTATCTCTGTTGTTTTGCCTTTTCCAGAATGTCATATAATTAAAATCATACATTAGTAGCCTTTTCAGGCTAACTTCTTTCACTCAGCAATATATATTCAAGATTACCCATACTTTTTTGTGGCTTGAGAGCTTCTTTCTTGTCTGTGAATCGTATTTCATCATATGGTGTACCACTGTTAGTTTTTCCATTCACCTATTGAAGGTTGGTTCTAGTTTTTAGTGATTCATAGTGATTATGAATAAAGCTGCTACAAACATTCATGTGCAGGTAAAACTTACTTTTTATCATGATTTCAGTTTTATTTTTTAAAATATTTATTTGTCTGCTTTGAGTCTTAGTTGCAGCATGTGGCGTGTGGGATCTCGTCCCCTGACCAGGAATTAAACCCGGACCCCATCATTGGGAATGTAGTCTCTTAGCCTCTGGACCACCATGAAAGTCCCATCATTTTTCATTTCAAGTATAATATTCAAAGAATATAATAAAAATGATTGACAGAAATACATCTTGAAAGTCAAAATTAAAATGATATAGCCCATCATAATATATTATTCAAATTTTTAAGTAATAAAAAACAAGATAATAAATAATTTGTTGGTTCTTACTACTTAAATAGCAAAAATATAATATAATATGTAGCTGAAATTATAAGTTATTTGTTAAGTAAGAAAAATTATACAAGGCCCAGTGTTCTTTCTGCAAATATGTAAATAGGCATATATAAAACTCTGGGGTTAAACTTTTGAGATTAATTAGAGAATATTTAAGTATATAAAAACCAGAAACAATCTCATTAAATTCATTAGACATCATAACAAAATTGTTCCTATTTATTTAATGAAACAGGAAGATACATGCATACACAAAGGCAAATTCACTGTTTGTAGTACCAATATAGGTTTGTTCCCTGCAAATACACAATTCTGATGTGTACTATTTTACTTGATTCCTATTACAAAAGAAAAACATATGGTGCATTTATTGATAATGCAGTTTTCCTGCATCATCATATTCTGGTTTAAAAAAAAAAAAACAAGAAAACTTCAAAGAATGTAAAATTTTCAAATTCAAAATGGTCTTTTTCTCAAGGTAGGTGATAGAATATATTTTATTTAACAATTTGTTAGCTTAATTGATAGCATATATATTTTTAGACATTTAGTAAGTGGGATTCCATTTATACTTTGATCCTAAGAATACATTTAGGAATGAGATAGATATCACTCTTTTTGTTCCATAGAGTAATACAGAAACTTAGGTTGATATTAGAACAGCCTAGACTCCTGGGAATGCTTTAACCTAAGTACAAACTTAACCCTGATCATCACTACAATGGTTTATAAAATGAAAAGAGAGCAGTGCTGTGTCCCCAGGTGCTGTTCACTCTGATTGAATCTATCTCAGCACATCTGAAGAATAAAGCTCTTTAATTGTTGCTACTATAGTTCCCATAGCTGCTGCTACTTCTGTGTAACAGTAAAGATAAAGAAAACCCAGTCTCTCCCCAAAGATCACCATGTGAAGGTCCAAGCCTTGGGTGGGCAATTCAGGCATATTCTCCCCATTAGGCTGCTAACTGGGATCAAGAGTCAGGTCCCGGGGTCCAGCCCCAGTTGGATCCAGGGATTCCCTTGGGAGGACGGCGTTGTCCATTAAAAGGATAGATGAAAGACACAGAGCCTTGACCTGACTGGTTTACGTGGGAAACTAATAAAGTTCGTGACACCGAACTTGCTCTGACTACGGAGGCCACAGGCGCTCTCTCGAATAGCTGAAGGTGCCCCACCTTAGGCAGCTTCTCGAGTGGGTCTTAGAAGCCCAGGCAAATAAGTAGTCTCAGAGAGCCCCCTCGCGCCAATCATTCATCCTGAAGGAAGAACAGAGAAGAAAAGGAGAGAAAAGGAAACAAGAAAGAACGACACGGGGAGACCAAGCCTGATGAGCAAGGCCCACAACTTTATTTTCCAAAGTAGTTTTTATACCTTAAGTTGTGCATAGAGGATAATAGGGGGGTAGAGTCATGCAAGGTCAGCAGTCCCTGACCCTTATCGAAGCCAGGCTTTCTTTCTGCAAACTTATCATATGCAAAGGCTTTAGGTGATTTACATCATCTTCTGGCCAGGAGGCCTGTTAACATTTTATGAGCCTTTCTTCAGAAAACTTATTTTTCTCTAAAGGTGATTATTCTAAAGTCAGGCGCCACCCTCCGAAAGCATTAGATAAAGTTGCATTCCTAAGGGCAAAAGTGTGGTGGGCTCTAACAAGAAAAGAATTAACTCAAGGGTCCAAGGTTACAAACATTAAAGCTACTACTTACATTTCTATATACCAACTATATTAATCAATACACTCCCAGGGACACAGTAGGTAAGGGATATGGAGACTTGGCAGCAAGCATTAGCTCAACAAAGAAATCCTCTACTAGTTCTATTCTAACAATTTTAACTCTCTGAGAAGCTCTGCATTAGAATATCTTAAGCTTCCCGTGCCTCTCGTGGTTGGGAGGCTGTGAACAATCACATGCGTAGCTGCAGAAGTCGGAACAAACCTGCCAGCCAAGCTAGAAAGTCATCAGAGGGGTTTGAATTGAAACACTCCTATTATGCCCAGGAGACTTATTAACTAGAGCTCTAAGTTGATTTTCTTCAGAGAAAGGTGGTCGGGGATAGCCCCCCGTTAATGTCAGAAGAGTTGGTGAAAGTTGTGAAATAGTAAAACAGACAGATTTTGGTTTGGGGGTAGATGCTCGGGCAGGTCCAGGGGGCCTCTCGAGTCCTAATTCGCCTTTGCCTTCAGGGCCTCTCTGCACGACTTTTGTCATGGGTGGGAACGCCCGTGCTGGCTCCCGGCAGTCAGGTCTTGAACTCATAGATTCAATTCTCTTATTTATGATGGTGGTTCATAGAGCTATGGCTGAAGAGGCTTTGTCTTTCGATCTACCTGTCATGTGAGGACCACATTTGGGCTATGTGTTCACGTGTTAATATTTCTCTGCAGCCTGTGAGGCCCTGCGCACCAAGTCCCTGGTCACAGAGTCCAGTCCTGGGCCTAAACACAAGAAGCAGAGGTCGCTCATCACTTGTCAAAGATCTACGCACTGCCCGGGAAAAAAGGATTGCGATGGGACCATTTGGATATGACGACCAAGATCTCTAGCTAAGTGAAAACTCAGAAGTTTTTCCCAGGGCTTTTTCCCCTTGAAATAAAGGTAATTATTTGTAGGATGAGCCCTTCTCTTGCTCCAAGACACAGGCAGCAGTGGAGTTAGTCACATTCTTTTCTTTACCTGATGTTGTATAATCTCTTTGTCATTATGTTTATAAAGAAAAATCTATTTAATGTTGACCTGGCTCTTTTTTTTTTTTGACCTGGCTTTTTAATTTGCACCATATACACAGAGGGTTCAAGAAAACTGACATCACGCTAGATGACAGTGCATATTTTTCCATAACCCAGGAAAGTCATATACTAAATGTAGGTCAGAACTCCACATTTTACTAGAACAGAAATATTCAAAGACCCAGAATCTTTTGCAAGGTATACAAAGAGTCTTTTGAAACCCAAACTAGAATCCCATTAGTCTGGGAAAGAAAGTCATAGGTGATGTTTTCTATCCACAAGTCTAGTCTTATTCTAAAGCAAGCTCTTTAACTGCAGCGCACAAGGCAATGAGCAAATCAGGTCACAGGACTTTCCTAAGAAAACAGAGTCAGTACAGTATTTCCCACCTTGTATTGTGTGTATGGGTGTGAACACTTTTAGATTCCTGTGAAGCATTGCTGCAGTTTCACAAGGCTGATCAGCAATTCTTACGAGCCTCAGAGTAGTTAATGCTTAAAAGATTTAGATATCATGGGAGAGTTACAAACTATATCTGTATCCTAAGCTGGGATCCTCTAAGAGCACACAATACCCCTAAACTTGCCATGGAAGAGGAAAGATCCAGAATTCACAGTAGTGTGAATCCAGCTTTCTTTCCAAAATATTGATTGCTATTTATACCCTAAATAGCTTTGGAACATTCAGTGATTATTGTAAAATAAAGGCAATATGAATCTCACTCTGTTTTTCTTCTGATCAGATCCTCCCTTCTGGTGCACTATTATGATCAGAAATATGAAAAGCAATAATTTCCACTATGAATTCCTAGCAGCTATGGAACATGGAGGGAAAAAAGAACCTTGGGGAATATCAGTTAAGTTTGAAAAAGAAAATCTTCCCTTTTCCTGTTTCATGTAACCCATTTTTATTTGTTAATTTACACACTTCATCCCAGTGAAACACTAATCCATTAAGTACCACCGCATATATCAAAGTCATTTCCACATCTATCAAATCTGAAGATTCTAAGATCTGGCTTCCATGAGACATTTGAGACAATAAATAATTCTGTATGAGTAGTTTTTCAGCCCCTGTATCTCTGACTTTCACTTCATAATGAAAGGACTTTATTGTGCTCTCTGCATCACTGGCAGGAACAAGAGGGCTGAACTGAACTCTTCAGTAGGTCAGCAAGGCCAAATAGAGGGTCTGTTAGGCTATCTGTACTGTGGGAAGGGCAGCAGCAGAAATCACCCTTGTCTTTGAGCGATTTTATAAGACACGTTTAAGAACCTTTCACAGACAATATGCTTAGTCTAGTAAGAATTGTTTGGTACACTGCAGATGTGCTATGAGAGGCCAGGGGAGGGGGGTGCTGCCATAGTCTTGGATCTCAGAGACAGCAAGAGCCTTAGAGAGGGGAGAAGACCCTCCAGGCTGGGGAAAGGACAGGAGAAAAGCTGGAGGAAGGAACTTGGCAGGGGTCCTTGAAGGCTCCATTTTCAGCTCCTGTTTCCCAAATCGGTTCACTTGTTACTTCACAGTTAAGAGGCTGGATTCCATCTCCTTACCCTTGTACTTTGTGTACTTTGTGTGTGTTAGTTACTCAGTTGTGTCTGATTCTTTGCGACCCCTTGAGGACTATAGCCCACCAGGCTCCTCTGTCCATGGAATTCTCTAGGCAAGAATACTGGAGTGGGTTGCCATGCCCTTCTCCAGGGGATCTTTCTGACCCAGGGATCGAACCTGGGTCTCCTGCGTTGCAGGCAGATTCTTTACTGTCTGAGCCACCAGGGAAACTGAATCTATTCATATTAATAAAATGTTATGACAAAATACTCCAGAGGTCCCACAAATCCTTGCCTGTCCTTCCAGACTGAGGCTGTTGTAAGAGACTCTCTTCCCACCCAGAATGTCTTGGCTGTCTCCTTTCCATTGCTCCCATTTTCATCTTTCCTCTCCTTTCTTCTGCCACATTCACTAACTCCACAGGTTGAATTAGACAAAGGGCTGCTGCGAATCCTACTATAAAAGCTTCTGATTCTACTGACCAAGCTTCTGCTTGGTCCAGCTTGTTCAAGAAACACCATGCTGGCCTTTTCTCAGCCAAGATCTAGAGAAAATTTCCATTTTTCCATCAAGATTTATGTCTTTATTAGTTTACACATTCCATCTGTTAGCATTCCTAGTGAACTACATCAACATAAATTTCCTGACCAGCAAAAAGGGGTTGGTGACTCAGAAAGAAAACACCTGTGTTAGAATTTATTCTCTCCCCTCCCACAGCCTCCCACTGGTTATCACTTAATCCTCCCACTCCACCCCATCATGACAGTATAGAAGAACTATACTGTCAGCAAATAGTTACCAAATGCATGTATTATTGAGGCATCATGGATATTCCAAGAAGTACAAGACAGTTTTTCTGACTCTGAGAAATTTGTTGTCTTGGTTGATAAAATGGGCTCATTTATTGGAGGCAGCATCAGAGCCTCTCAAAAGTCAAGAGTGAGCTGGATACTGCCACTTTTTTGAGACTTCAGCTATATTTTTAAAAATTAAAGTACCAGAATGATATTTTTAAAAATATGGTAGGTTTTAAAAGTATACACTTAAATTATTGTTTTAACACAAAAATTTACAATGACTAACTTTTGAAACAATGTCAAAAATCTAAATTGACATGAATGCTTTGGCAATACTATTCGTAATAGCCAAGAAGTGGAAACAACCCAAATGTCCATCAACTGACAGATGGATAAATAAACTTTGATTTATCCATACAATAAAATATTACTTGTCAATAAAATATAAGGAAGTACTAGTGTGATGACAGATGAATGGATAAAGGAGATTGAGATATATATATGTATGTACATACATATACATACAATGGAATATTACTCAGCCATAAAAAGAATGAAATGCTCCATTTGCAGCAATATGGATGGACCTAGAGATTATCATACTAAGTGAAGTTAGGAAGACGGAGGAAACAAATATCATATGATATCACTTACATGTGGAACCTAAAAAAAATTATACAAATGAACTTATTTATGAAACAGAAATAGACTAACCAGACATGGAAAACAAACTTATGGTGACCAAAGGGGAAAGGAGGTGGGGAGGAATTAGTTAGGAATCTGGCATTAGCAGATACACACTCCTATATATGAAATGATTCCCTGATAACTCAGTTGGTAAAGAATCTGCCTGCAATGCAGGAGACCCTGGTTCAATTCCTGGTCAGGAAGATCCTCTGGAGAAGGGATAGGCTGCACACTCCAGTATTCTGGCCTAGACTATTCATGGACTATATAGTCCAAGGGATCACAAAGAGTCAGACACATCTGAGAAACTTGCCCTCACTCACTCACATCTATAAAATAGATAAACAATAAAAACTTATATAGCACAGGGAACTATATTCAATATCATTAATAACCTATAATGAAAAAGAATCTGAAAAAGAATATCTATATAATTGATTCACTTAAGCTGTACACTTGGAACAAACACAATATTATAAATCAATATACTTCAGTTTTTAAAAAATGACGAAGTACTGATAAATACTAAAACCTGGCTGAACATTATGCTAAGTGAAAGAAGCCAGTTAGAAAAGACCATATATTGTATGATTTCATTTATATGAAATTTTCAAAATAGACAAATTTTTGTGTGTGTGTATTCCTTCTTAAACCAGTTGTCTGCTGAAGGGCACTTGGGTTATTTCCATGTCCTGGCTATTGTAAATTGTGCTGCTATGAACATTGGAGTGCATGTATCTTTTTGAATCAGAGTTTTCAACTGTTCCGTTGCATGCCCAGAGGTGGAATTGCCGCATCATGTGGCTGCTTTATTTTGATCTTTTTTAGGAAACTCCATACTGTTTTCTGGAGCAGCTGCACCAATTTACATTCCCACCAGTAGCGCGGGAGGCTTCCCAGGTGGCGCTAGTGGCACTAATGGTAAAGAACCTGCCTGCCCGTGCTGGACGCGTAAGAGACGAAGGTTCAGTCCCTGGGTTGGGAAGATCCCCTGGAGGAGGGCAAGGCAACCCACTCCAGTACTCTTGCCTGGAGAATCCCATGGACAGAGGAGCCTGGTGAGTTACAGTCCGCAGGTTTACACAGAGTCGGACATGACTGAAGCAACTTAGCACGCATGCGTGTACAATAGTGTAGGGAGAGATCCCCTTTCTCCAACTCTCTCCAGCATTTGTTTTTTTACAGACTTTTTGATGATAGCCATGCTGGTCAGTATGTGGTTTTTATTTGTATTTCTCTCCATGGGGTGGCAAAGATTTGGACACGACTGAGAGACTGTCAATAATTATCAGCGTTGAGCATCTTTTCATGTGCCTGTTGGCCATCTGTATTTCTTCTTTGGAGTAGTGTTTCTTTAGGTCTTCTGCCCATTTTTTGACTGGGTTGTGTATGTGTGTGTTTTTCATGTGTTATATAAGCTGTTTGTAGATAAGGGACTAGATCTGATAGACAGAGTGCCTGATGAACTATGGAATGAGGTTCGTGACTTTGTACAGGAGACAGGGATCAAGACCATCCCCATGGAAAAGAAATGTAAAAATAGCAAAATGGCTGTCTGGGGAGGCCTTACAAATAGCTGTGAAAAGAAGAGAAGTGAAAAGCAAAGGAGAAAAGGAAAGATATAAGCATCTGAATGCAGAGTTCCAAAGAATAGCAAGAAGAGATAAGAAAGCCTTCCTCAGCGATCAATGCAAAGAAAGAGGAAAATAACAGAATGGGAAAGACTAGAGATCTCTTCAAGAAAATTAGAGATACCAAGGAAATATTTCATGCAAAGATGGACTTGATAAAGGACAGAAATGGTATGGACCTAACAGAAGCAATTAAGAAGAGGTGGCAAGAATACACAGAAAAACTGTACAAAAAAGATCCTCACGACCCAGATAATCACAATGGTGTGATCACTCACCTAGAGCCAGACATCCTGGAATGTGAAGTCAAGTGGGCCTTAGAAAGCATCACTACAAACAAAGCTAGTGGAGGTGATGGAATTCAAGTTGAGCTATTTCAAATCCTGAAAGATGATGCTGTGAAAGTGCTGCACTCAATATGCCAGCAAATTAGGAAAACAGCAGTGGCCACAGGACCGGAAAAGGTCAATTTTCATTCCAATCACAAAGAAAGGCAATGCCAAAGAATGCTCAAACTTCCTCACAATTGCGCTTATCTCACACACTAGTAAAGTAATGCTCAAAATTCTCCAAGCCAGGCTTCAGCAATACGTGAACCATGAACTTCCAGATGTTCAAGCTGGTTTTAGAAAAGGCAGAGGAACCAGAGATAAATTGCCAACATCCGCTGGATCATGGAAAAAGCAAGAGAGTTGCAGAAAAACATCTATTTCTGCTTTATTGACTATGCCAAAGCCTTTGACTGTGTGGATCACAATAAACTGTGGAAAATTCTGAAAGAGATGGGAACACC
>NW_011494940.1:2077280-2094423 GCF_000754665.1 Bison bison bison
CAGGTCAAGAAGCAACAGTTAGAACAGGACATGGAACAACAGACTGGTTTCAAATATGAAAAGGAGTACATCAAGGCTGTATATTGTCACCCTGCTTATTTAACTTATATGCAGAGTACATTATGAGAAACACTGGGCTGGAAGAAGCACAAGCTGGAATCAAGATTGCCAGGAGAAGTATCAATGACCTCAGATATGCAGATGACACCACCCTTATGGCAGAAAGTGAAGAGGAACTAAAGAGACTCTTGAAAGTGAAAGAGGAGAGAGAAAAACCTGGCTTAAAACTCAACATTCAAAAAACTAAGATCATGGTATCTGGTCATATCACTTCATGGCAAATAGATGGGGAAACAATGGAAACAATGACAGACGTTCTTTTCTTGGGCTCCAAAATCACTGCAGATGGTAATTGCAGCCATGAAATTAAAAGACGCTTACTCCTTGGAAGGAAAATTATGACCAACCTAGATAGCATATTCAAAAGCAGAGACATTACTTTGCCAACAGACGTCGGTCTAGTTAAGGCTATGGTTTTTCCTGTGGTCATGTATGGATGTGAGAGTTGGACTGTGAAGAAAGCTGAGCGCCGAAGAATTGATACTTTCGAACTGTGGTTCAAAAAGAGTCGAACTCTTGAGAGTCCTTTGGACTGCAAGAAGATCCAACCAGTCCATTCTAAAGGAGATCAGTCCTGGGTGTTCATTGGAAGGATTGATGCTAAAGCTGAAACTCCAGTACTTTGGCCACCTCATGCAAAGTGTTGACTCATTGGAAAAGACTCTGATGCTGGGAGGGATTGGGGGCAGGAGGAGAAGGGGACGACAGAGGATGAGATGGCTGGATGGCATCACCGACTCGATGGACAAGAGTTTGAGTGAACTCTGGGAGTTGGTGATGGACAGGGAGGCCAGGTGTGCTGCAATTCATGGGGTTACAAAGAGTCGGACACGACTGAGCAACTGAACTGAATTGAACTGAAGCTGTTTGTGCATTTTGGATGTTAACCTCTTGTCAATTGCATCATTTACAAATATTTTTTTACCAATCCATAGGTTGCCTTGTCATTTCGTCGACAGTTCTCTTTGCTATGCAAAAGCTTATAAGTTTGATTAGGAACCATTTGTTTATTTTTGCTTTTGTTTCCTTTGTCTTAGGAGACAGGTCCAAAAAATATTGCTATGATTTAAGTCAGAGAATGTTTTGCTTATGTTCTCTTCTAGAAGTTTTATAGTATCATGTCTTATATTTAGGTATTTTAACCATTTGAGTTTATTTTTGTATATGGTGAGGGAGTGTTCTAATTTCATTCTTTTACATGTAGCTGTCCAGCTTTCCCGGGACCACTTGCTAAAGAGACTATCTTTTCTCCATTGTATATTCTCCTCTCCTTTGTGGTAGATTACAGAATAAGCAGTTTATACAAACAGAAAGTAGATTACAGATTATATAGGGCTGGGAGAGGTGGGAATTAGGGAGGGAGGGTTGGAGAGGGGAACAGGAATTGACTGTTAATGGGTGTTTTTTAGGGGGAACAAATACATTCTAAAACGACATTGGGATGATGATTGTGCAACCTTCTGAATATACCAAAAAACATTGTATCATACATTTTTTTTTTTGACCACACCTCAAGGCCTGTGGGATCTTAGTTCCCTGACCATGGATCAAATCTGTGCCTCCTGCAGGGGAATCGCATAGAGCCTTAACCACTGGACCACATCATACACTTTAAATGGGTAAATTGTAGTGTGTTAATCGTATCTCAATTAAGCTGTTTTTAAAAGTTTAAACCAAAATGGCTTCATGACTGTGAAAGGCCCACCAATGTAGGATGCTGGGCAGTGTGGAGCAGTTTGAAAGTCGACATGCTACTGCTACTGCTAAGTCACTTCAGTCGTGTCCGACTCTGTGCGACCCCATAGACGGCAGCCTACCAGGCTCTGCCATCCCTGGGATTCTCCAGGCAAGAACACTGGAGTGGGTTGCCATTTCCTTCTCCAATGCATGAAAGTGAAAAGTGAAAGTGAAGTCTCTCAGTCGTGTCCGACTCTTCGAGACCCCATGGACTGCAGCCTACCAGGCTCCTCCATCCATGGGATTTTCCAGGCAAGAGTACTGGAGTGGGGTGCCACTGCCTTCTCCGGAAAGTCAACATGCTTAAGTCCAAATATTTGGCTGCTTATCAATTATGTGACCTTAGGTGAATTACTTAATTCTCTGAGGTTTATTTTATTTATTGTAAAATGGTTGACAATATTTCCTACTTCATAGGGTTTTTTTTTAAAAGAAATATAAATTTAAAAAAATATTAAAGAGTTATTCTGTTCCAGGCACTGTTCTAGATTCTGGGATAATAGTTGTGACCAGGACAGTCAAGGCATGAAACTTCTTCAGCGTAAAATATTGGCCATTAACTTAAAAATATTAGAAACCCTGAAAGCTAACACTGTGCCAAACACATTTATGAGCTAAATTTTGCCCCTGGTCTGACAGTTTGTGATCCCTGGTATAGGCTTTTCAGATGGTGAGTTTCTAGACTATTGCCCACTTGGCTGAACCTCAGCACCCTCAGCCTGCTCCCATATGCTTCCAACACCAACCGAAGAAAATAATCCTCATAAAGTCCAGGGAAACCATCCTAGCAAGTAATTGAGCCAGCTCTATAAGATGCCGCAGGCTTCCTCAATGAGCCCATTCATTTTCCAGGCTTGGACTGAGCTGGCATTTTCTACAGGGTAGGTTTGGAAGGGACATGTGCTTCCCATGCCTTTCAAAACCATCTGTCCTCTGAGAACCATCTTTGGGAGGCCAGTTCAGGACACCGTCTCAGATGTTTGGATTTAACCCTTTCATTCTTCTTCACCTGCTGATGCCTAACACCTCGACTGTTTTTGGCCAGATACGATAAGTTGTGCAGTGGCTGCACAGGAGGCTGTTTCCTGGAACTCTATAACGGATGATTAAACTGTTTCAGTTCTCAGACCTCAGAAAAGAAAGAAAGCATTAAATGTATCTTGTAGCTTTTCAATTAAGAATCAAGCAACCTCACATTATTCATTTATCCATCAACAGAGAAGAAGAGTTTAAAGCTCTTGAGAAGAGGAATTTTATAGAAAGTATTTGGGAAGTCAGGGCCTTCATTGGGGTCATATTACCCCTTCAACACCAAACTGCTTTTTGGAGTGCTTCACCCCCGTAGGGTCATGGAATTCTACAGGACCTCTGAGTTTGAGTCTTTCATGGGCAGAAGCTAAGTGGAGCACACCAGACTTCCAAAAGCCTCTGCCAAGTCAATGTGGTGTAGAGAAAAATGGTAGACTCGTGTTCAAATTCCCTTCTGCTACACTAGTAACTATGTGACTCTGTGACAATTACTTTATCATTCTGAATTTTACTTTCACATTTGTAAAATGGGAAGAATAATAAGATCTCATGGGTCTTTTGCAGTGGTTCTCAACCTAGTTACATATTAACATTGCTTTTTAAAAATGTGACAGCCTGTCCTACAAATCAAGTCAGAATCTCTGAGGGTGAAATCAATAGCAATATATTATAAAAGGTCCACGGATTATTCTAGCATACAGTCAGGATGAAAAATCGCTGGTGAGGATTAAATGTTACTTGTATGTAAAAAAAAAAAAAGTTACTTGTAAAGCAGTTCTTATTCGTTCCTGCTGCTGCTGCTAAGTCGCTTCAGTCGTGTCCGACTTGGTACGACCCCATAGAGAGCAGCCCACCAGGCTCTGCTGTCAAACAAGCAATTGACTATATTTTTGGTATAGGTTCTAAAACTGTACCACCAGGTGTCAGTCTGACCATACAAGTTGGTCCCTAGAAATTTTTATTTCCCTGTTTTCTCAATAATAGCCATGTACCATCCCCATGAGCATTTGTTGAGTACCTGCCTGTCTTATGCCAGCTACAGTGCTAGTGACCATGTGATTTCAAGTCATATGACAAGTAGTCAGGGTAGTTATTGCCTCAATTATGAGGAATCAGAGGGTCAGAAAGATTCCTTGTACAGGATGTACAATAAGCAGCAGAACTGAGATTCAAGCTTCATTCATTCATTCACTCATTCAAAAACACTGAATCTTACTAGGCACAAGGTACTGTATGTGGCAATTCGGATCCAAAGGTGAACAAAACATAATTGTTATCTTCTGGAGGTTCATTTTATCCTTTACTTGTAAGTACATTTGGAATAAAGGGGGGCATTTTATTTTATAGTTGTTTTTAACCTCAGGTGAGCTATATCTAGAACTGAAATTCTCTATTCCTAAGAGGGTAAAATTGCCCTCATAGAACTTCCTGGAATGGCTGTTCCACTGTACCCAGCCATTATAATAAAATTTTAAAAGTTGAGAGCTTCTTAGTTACTAATGAAGCTAGAGACCACATTTGTTTTACTACTATCTCGTTAGCTTATTTATATCCTCAGCTTCCCTGGTGGCTCAGATGGTAAAGAATCTGCCTGCAATGTGAGAGACCTGGGTTCTATCCCTGGGTTGGAAAGATCCTCTGGAAGAGGGTATGGCAACCCACTCCAGTATTCATGCCTGGAGAATCCCCACAGACAGAAGAGCCTGGTAGGCTACAGTCCATGGGGTCGCAGAGTCAAACACAACTGAGCTACTAAACACACATTAGCTTACTTATATCCTCAGCAGCAAACTATTAGCATAGATTATATGTCTTAAGTTTTAGTAAATGGATATTTACTGAATGAATGAACGCCTAGTATTCTAAGCACTGTGCATAAAAAACCACAAGGGAAATGTTTAAAGAAGTCTGCATTGTATAGTGGTAAGCAGATTTGACTATTTCCTTCCAAAGTTTGTTCTAAAAGTCTCCAGTTAATTCATCCCTGAGGTGAGAAATTCTCGAAAATCTTGGAAAAGGTTCTAAATGGGCCAGGGACTAGAGGACTACTATATTACTACATTTGATCTGTGGCTCGAGTCTAACGGCTACTCTGAAGCTTGCTCCACGTCACAAAGACACCAGCTGTTATCCATCTCAGAGTTGTCATTCACTAACCAAGCAGTTTGACAATTAGGACCATAATGATTACCAGGTTGGGTCAGAGCTATAGTCCATTTAATAGTCTCTTACCTTGGATGAAAGGTTATTCAAGTAGTGGTTCTCAAACCTGGTTAGGAATCAGAATCATTGGTGGAGCTTTGCAAAAATAAAGTACACCTACTCCAATCCAATACAGTAGAATATCTGGAACTAGGAGGGGAACCTGGGGCATTGATATAGGACTGTCTGGTTCACACGTATATGCTTCTGTACTTCTTAAGTTTGCTCTAATTGTTTCTGTATTCTGACTATATTCCTTCCTTGGATATTGAGTTCCATGAGCTTATTGCCTACAGCTTGAAATAGTCTTTTTCTTTTTATCAGTCCTCATCTTAACCGTACTGAAAGTTTGTCAGTTACATTGTAATCCTAGGATTTGGGGATTTGAGAGCAGAGTTCCTGTTGGTCTTACCCATGCTTCTTGTGATACTATAGACTTAGCTTACCCCCTAAAGCATGCCTAGCAGTCACATGCCCATTCCTGAGATTTTTTGGTTTACAAGCAGCTCTAGCTTTATTAAGTAATCCTTCTGCATGAGTAAGACAACCTTTGTCCACTTAGTGCAATAGCAGAAAAATAATATCTCTTTCTGTGATGATTGTGACCTGGGATTGTTGCTTCTTAGGTCATTCAGGGCAAGGAAAGCACTTGTTGAAGGTTTTGGGTTAAAGTCCTGTTATGAGTCTGCCTGTTAGCGTTGGAGACACCAGGAAGGAGAATATGGTTTCATTTAAGAACTTAATAACTAACATAACCCTTTGGAATGGAGGTAGAGGGGCAGGAGTATTCACAGTAAAGTATACAAGGGAATGAATAGAGAAGTAGAATACCAGGGTCACAGACCAGCCAAATAGAATGAAAGAGGGTCTGGTTTGACCACTTCCTTTAAAAAGTGTGTGTGGGGGTGCTAAATGGTAAGTGGAGAACCACAATTGGTGTGTTCATTTTGGAATCTCTATAAATATTCTTTGATAAGTCAAAGTTTCCAAGTAGCCTTATGCACTTGTTAAAAAGAACAGGAGGAGAAAGAAGCTTAGCAAAGTGACAGGGAGGGAGAAGAGTTCCTACAGCATAGCCTATGCATGCCTCCAGGCAAGTTAGGTCTGGCCAGGATCTGTTTGCCCAGAAAACTTACTGGGGCTTGGTTGGAAATGTGTAACACTCCAATGATGAGATTTTTGGTTGGATTCCTTGTGGACCTCAACAATGAACTTACTCTCAACTGAAGTTCTTAGAAAACAGATCTCCAGGGACTGCTCCACCCAAGATGAAAATACTGTGGCCTCTGATTCCAATACAGGAGCTCAAAGATGAGGTGGCTCCTCTATGAATCAACACTCAAAATAATAATAGCTTTTCTTGCCATTTCTTTTCATCTAGAGATTTCAAAGCGTCTCATAAATATGTGCCCATTCCATGGTTAACTGATAAAGCCACATCTCTGATAGTCATCTTTCGCGTGGGATCCTTCCATCAGCTGATGGCTGAGCTGGAAATAGAGTGTGGGCCTCCTGATTCAAGGTCTCATGCTCAACACTCACTCCCTGTCTTCACGACCCAGCCTGCAGCTGTCTGTGGTGCTCCCTTGGGGCACAGTTCTTCATAGGGGCTGGAGTGTCAGATCTGCTCGCTTCTTCGCTGTCATCACCACCCGCTGACTGCATTTCTGGTTCCCTGTGTCCTGGCCACTGGGCTGTGCCTTGGTTATTTGGAATGTGAGAATTGTTGAAGAATCTCTAGGGATTCTTCATGTCTTATAATCCTTCATCCCAAGTCACAGCTCCCTGACAATCTCAGGCCCATCAGAGTGCTGTGTCCTGTGGTATTCTTCCCCCTCTGTCTTCATCCTCACTTCCCCTCTGCAGAACAAGAGGAAGCCACAGACCAAGAGCTTTTGAGGTAGGAAGGAATGAGAAGGAAAAGTCTTGTCCTTCCTTTCAGCTTGTTCTTTTTGTTCCCAAGGAGGGGGCCCAGGCCATGAACCTTGACCCACAATGGGAAGATTAGCAGGATGCGTCCATGTGTCCATCACTCACCCTGAGGGAGATGACTTTTTAATTTTTTTTTATCTGGAGCAGGGATAACTCAGTGCAGACCTTTGATGGGGAAATCCATCTCAGAACCTGAAAGGGAAGTAGCAGAGGGCCACTACTGGCCCAGCATTTAATTTTCATACCAGAATGGTTTTGCTCAATCAGAGGAAACTGAGTTCTCCCTCTCCCCACTGTTGGCGACTGAAGGAATGACCCTGTCTCTCTGTGGGGGTCCAATGGAGACAGGAAATGAGATTTCAGATTCATAATGCAGGGAAGGCCCTGTACACACTGGTGGAATGTTTTATTTAGTCATACACCACCACTGTGCTTTTACCTACGAATTACTACTAACGACTAGTGAGCATTACATGATAATTAGCACATGCTTTTTCTTTTTTACAACTCCCATAGCACCACCCCAAAATAAATGATGGTGTAGGGAAGGAAGGCAGCTCCTAGAGACAACTCCTGACTCATTCGTTCACTGAACATTTAGTGAACTACTTTGGGTCAGGCCCTGTGCTAGGAACTGTGAGCAGGATGGATGGGTTCCTGATATCACAGTGCTATAGGAGGATGTGCTCCACACAGATTTACTCATGGGATGTGTGTATCCAAAACGCAAGTGCAATATATATAACAGCCCAACCCAGTGGTGCCTGGGAGAGGAGATGTCAGCAGGCCCCGCTGTAGTAATCACTTTGAAAGTGAGATCTGTAGAATGAGTAGGAGCCAGTAAAGGGAACCTAACTCAGGGTGCGTGTATGCTCAGTGTGCGTGCTCAGTCACGCCCGACTCTTCATGACCCCATGGACTGCAGCATGCCAGGCTTCCCCATATATCACCATCTCCCGGAGCTTGCTCAAACTGATGTCCGTCAAGTTGGTGATGCCATCCAGCCATCTCATCCTACTTAGAGTAAACCTATACGATTGCTATAATTTCCCCTGTACATAATATTAACCCCACAAAGTAAATCCCAGTTTCCATCAAATACAGTGCCTCTGATTCTGCTTCTGTATAGTGTGATGCTTACCTTGGGAAAGTGTAAAATTCTACGCAAGTGGAAGATGTAATTATTGTTACACTAGAGAGTATTTCAGGGAGGAAGATGGCATGAGGGAAATGGGTGTGAAAATCATGTTCTTCTATTTCCACAGCCCAGGCTGCACTCTCTGGGCCCTGGGGATGATCTGGGTCTGACTCGGGAAATACGGAAATATGCTTGTCTGCCTTCCCTTGAGCAATAACATCCTTTCCTATCAGCTGCTGCTCTAAGAAGACACTGATGTCCTTTTGCAGGAAACTAACAGGAAAAGAAAGAAAGCCTACTACTAAATACACTTCCTGAGGTCAAAATGAAATGGCTGCTGCTCTGGCTGCCTGGAGGAAAAAGCTGAATAAATAAACACACCATCCCTATTGTGTAGGCAGGTTTCCTGGGGGCAAGTCTTCATCTTCTCAGCCCTTCTTTCCCTTCTAAAATTGGCCATCCTGCAAAACAGCAGACAGAGATCTTCTCTGGCTACTGAGAAGTGTTGAAACTTATAATTCTCCTCTTTCTCAAACCCAGAGGAAACACAGAGTTAGAAGAAGAGGAGACAAGTGACAGGAAGAGGAACTTGGTGTTGCTACATACCTCTCCTTTAACCTTGCAGATCTTTCCCTACAACTTCTGCTTTGAGCTCTTCTGTGCACAAATGTGGAAACACCTAGGAACATGCCCAGAGAAGCAGAGGCCAGGGTTGTGGCATATCAGAAAATCAAGGGACCTGTTTAAATACCCCCTGCACAGGTGTCTTGATTTGGAGGCAGAAGTGTAACTGTTATTATCTGTGAGTATTTATTGAGTGCTAATGGTCTAGCACCACAGAAGAAACTGCTTAAGACAGTGACTTTGGATCAGAAAGCAGCTCCAGTTGAAAAGATCCTAAGGCATTTCCTTGTGAGGATAGTTTTTTTCTTCTGCCTGGAACACTGACAAAAGGAAAGAACCTGTACAAATGTAAAGAGAGTGGAGGGAGGAAGGGGGAGAGAATATTTGAGTAGCCTGAAAAGATGAGATGAGGTAAGCTATGCATTTGGACCTTTGTGTTTCCACAATGTTTTTGGTTTAAAGATCATTTATGCTTTAGGAGTTCTCACCCTGCCCCCAACCCCCCCCAGCCACCACCACATTTTTCTTATAATATAATCATGTGTGAGCCCTGAGAAATGACTCAAAGCCAAAATAATGGGGTTTCCTTGATAATAGTTCCTCATTTTCTCTGGCTACAGGCCAGTCCTCAATATCCTCCTTCTTTATAAGGAAGCCACTCAACCCAGCCCTGCTAGTCAATCGAACCTCATAGTGATCGTTCGTTCATGTTGTAAACTGGGCTTTCTGCTTCCAGCTTTCTAATTGCAAAATTGCTCTCTCTTCAGCCTCTTGATTCTGACTGCTCCCAGTCCAGGGATGCAGTCTGCCCCTTGGGTGCCCTCATGCCATCCACAGAGCCTGGTAGGATCCCTCTTTCTCTCATCCTGTTAAGGATTGACAGCAGACTGCAGAGTGACCAATGAAAGGGCCAAAAGTCACACAGCCATGTCCTTGCTCATCCTGGGTACACCCCCCCCCTCTCTGGAACTTTAATTACCCAAATTACCCAATCTTGCTGGCTTTGAGCATGCTTTGCTTAATATAAGGCAGGCAGGAAATTAGACTGGATCATGGCTTTGTTGCTCATATTTTCTGAGCCCCAGATCTGGAATTATGGTCTGGCAAGTATAGGGTACATGTGGATAAATGAGACAAAATATTTGAAAAGAAGGCCATTCTGGATATTGCATATCCGTTCAGTAGCTTGGCAAGGGAACCAGATATCACACACTCATATAATGTTAATAAAAATTAACATTAATAATAATTAATGAGAATTTACCATGCATCAGGTCCTTCCTGAACTATGTAGATTATCTCATTTATTGCTCATAAAAGTTTCCTCCGAGAACCTAGAAGGGAGAGAAAACCAATCATTATATACTCAATAATAAAATTAAAAGAATAGTATTGTATACACTGCTGCTGCTTCTAAGTCGCTTCAGTCGTGTCTGACTCTGTGCGACCCCAGAGACGGCAGCCGACCAGGCTCCCCATCCCTGGGATTCTCCAGGCAAGAACACTGGAGTGGGTTGGTACATAATATATGCCAGGCTTTGAACTGAACACATTCTCTGCTTTAACTTTTAAACAAAACCTGTAAGTAGGTATTATTACTATTATCATATGGTAGGCTGCTTCTAGAGAAGGCAATGGCACCCCACTCCAGTACTCTTGCCTGGAAAATCCCACGGGCGGAGGAGCCTGGTAGGCTGCAGTCCACGGGGTCGCTAAGAGTCGGACACAACTGAGCGACTTCACTTTCACTTTTCACTTTCATGCATTGGAGAAGGAAATGGCAACCCACTCCAGCGTTCTTGCCTGGAGAATCCCAGGGATGGGGGAGCCTGGTGGGCTGCTGTCTATGGGGGTCGCACAGAGTCGGACACGACTGAAGCGACTTAGCAGCAGCAGCAGCAGCTGCTTCTAAAGTGACTCCAATAATCCCCCTCCTGGTATTTGCACCCTTGTGCAATCTCCTTTCCTTGAGTGTGGGCTGGACCCAGTGACTTGCTTTTGACTAACAGAATGTGGCAAGAATATTGGGATGTCACTTCTGTGATTAGATTGCAAAAGACTGACTTTTGTCTTTTTGCAGCCTCTCTCCTTGGCCCTCTCTTTTTCCCTTGTGCTGGCTTGCTGTGATGAAGGAAGCTGCTATGTTTTGAAATGTTCTATGGAGAGATTCACAAGTAAGGCACAGAGAGGTCCTGAGCCAATAGCTCATGCGGATCTGAGGCCTTAGGCTAAAGCTTGTGAGCTAAGGAATCCTGCCAATAATGATATAACTGAGCTAGGATGCAGGTTCATCCTAATTGAGGCTTGAGGTGACCGCACCCTTGTGAGACACCCAGAGCCAGAGGACCCAGTTAAGTTATACCAGGAATTCTGACCCACAGAGACAGAGGTAATAAATGTTGTTTTAAGCTACTAAATTTGGGGATAATTTGTTACCCAGCAAGAGATAGCTAATATACATTCCACTTTGTAGGTGAAGAAACTGAAGTTTAGGTAAATGAATCAACTTTCCCAGAGTCACATGGCTAGAAATAGCAGAGCCAGGATCTGAACACATTTAGTTTCAGGGTCTGAGTTCAAGTCTACTTTCTTATGAGATTCCAAGTGATCAGGAAACTGGAGTTCTAAAATGCATTCTACTCTCTGAAATCCTTGGAGTGTAGCCAGGTTTCCAGGAAACTCTTTGTGTGTGTGTGTAAAACTGGGATGGACAAAAGTTTAAATGGTGCTAAGTGCTTTGAGTGGTCCACTCCCTGTTTCAGAAGAATGGCTGGTCCACCCATAGATCTGATGATAGTAACCAGGGGCACCATTCAATAGCACAATGGCAGAGCTAAGAGCTGCAACCTGTCCATTTTACAAGCACTCAAGCCATCTTACCTATGCTATGCAGGGTGGGTAGAGGGGTATACACACTTTTCTTGAGGATGAAAATGCCTGCATTGAGTAATGAGACGGTATGGTGTGCTACTTAAAAATCACATGAGCCCTAGAATTGGAAATCAAATGGTTCCGCCTGAGAGGACACCCTTTTCCACTGACTTTTTAAATTTTTTTGCTTCTTCCCATCCAAGGAACAGTCTTGAATTTTGAAACCATAGTGCTTTGTTTCAGCATGGAAAGCAACTTGGCACGTCCCTTTGTTGGAAGCTCCCCAGTTTGGGATGGCAAAAACATCTTCTTCCAGAAAATTTCCCTTTGTTTACCTTTGTTTCATGCCAGTGGTCACCTTTATGAAATCAAAAGATTCGTTCACTGGCTGACTGCAGGAATCTATCCTTCCTTGTTGGCTTTTCCCTGGTGCCAAAGCAGCAGGCTTTGAGCTCAGGGGTATTTCCAGGTGGCAACAGAGCAACGATGCCATAGGGTAGAGTTCTGGCCCCATTCTCCTTTCAGCCAGTGGCAGAGGCTGTACTTTGTTGGTTCAATTGTGCAACCTGGTGTAAAGTCCATATCTGGGGCGGTTGCGGGTAGCACTCGAAGCTGTCTCAGCACTCTGATTGTGGCCTCTTGACTCTCTCATGTTCATTACCCTCTTCTCCAAGGGCTTTCTTTCTCTCTCAGCTCTCATTCTCTCTGTCTCTGTCTCACTTTTTGACTCTTTCCTCCCTTCCCTCCAATCCCTATATCCCTGTCAACCTCCACTTTCAGGGATCCTAAACTCAGGGAACCATCTCTTATCAAATATTATGACTTTGCCCCTAACTACTAGCAGCAAGCAGCTCTGGCCTTTGTCTGCTCATCTGACTGATTTTCTTTTCCACCGACTGTTTGCTTCTCTAATCCATTTGGATTGTGTGCAGAAACCAGGGAGGCAAAAAAAAATCCCCAAACAAACAAAAAACACCAAATGGAGTTTTCATAGTGAGTGTGTCCTCCTGGACTAAAATAGAAATGTAAAGACACTCGGGTTTTGCTCCCTTGAAAGTGGTATGATCAAAGAGAGGAGCAGCAAAGAAAAGAGCAAAATGCACCAGCACACATGAGAGCCCAAGGCAAACCATACCACTCAGATATTGGGCCATCACTCTGAGTCCATCATTTCCCACTTAATCAGGATTTATAAAGGCTATTTTTGCCTTTAATACACCTGCCATGCTGGTTTTGCTCAAGTGGTTCTGCAGAGATACCATCTGCACCACCTCCACAACCAGCCACGCAACACAGAGTTGCAGACTCCCTGACTCCAGTGTCCTTGCTTTTTAAGAGTGGGCCTTGAGAGTGATGGAGAAGCACCTAACACAGGAAAGAAAAGAGAAGTTGGATGGAATAATTGCATTATAAGATTACTTTGTGGACACAAAATCAAAATGTAGGGTACAAGCAATAACTTTTCCAGTTACTGCATGGGCTTCAATAACAGAATAGCCTTCTGCTGCATCAAAGAATGTTCCTTAAAATCTTCTTTCTTTAAGGTTTTCTCTCTTACTGGGTTGTATGTGTTTATATTACATTTTTCCTCTTAACTGATTTTCACAAGGAATGCGAGTGATAGAAGTGTATATGCACGTATGAGCAAAAACATTTATGAATGCCTTTTTTTCAGTTCAGTTGCTCAGTTATGTCCAACTCTCTGCAACCCCATGGACTGCAGCATGCCAGGCTTTCTTGTCCATCACCAACTCTTGGAGCTTACTCAAACTCATGTCCATCAAGTTGGTGATGCTATCCAGCCATCTCATCCTCTGTCACCCTCTTCTCCTCCTGCCTTCAATCTTTCCCAGCATCAGGGTCTTTTCCAATGAGTCAGTTCTTCACATCAGGTGGCCAAAGTATTGGAGTTTCAGCTTCAGCTTCAGTCCTTCCAAAGAAATCCCAGGGCTGATCTCCTTTAGGATTGACTGTTTGGATCTCCTTGCAGTCCAAGGGACTCTCAAGACTCTTCTCCAACACCACAGATCAAAAGCGTCAATTCTTCGGCGCTCAGCTTTCTTTATAATCCAACTCTTACATCCATACATGACTACTAGAAAAACCATAGCCTTGACTAGACGGAACTTTGTTGGCAAAGTAATGTCCCTGCTTTTTAATATGCTGTCTAGGTTGGTCATAGCTTTTCTTTGAAGGAGCAAGGGTCTTTCAGTTTCAAGGTTGAAGTCACCATCTGCAGTTATTTTGGAGCCCAAGAAAATAAAGTCTGTCCCGTTTCCATTGTTTCCCCATCTATTTGCCATGAAGTGATGGGACCGGATGCCATGATCTTAATTTTCTGAATGCTGAGTTTTAAGCCAACTTTTTCTAGTATATGAAGTAGGGGGTGACTTCCCTGGTGGTCCAGTGGTTAAGACCTCATGCTTCCAGTGTAGTGGGTGCAGGTTCCATTCCTGGTGGAGGAATTAAGATCCCACAGGCTGTGTTGTGTGGTGAAAATAAATAAATAGATACAATGAAATAAAAGGAATAGCTGAACTTTGTGGCAATATTCCTAGTTTTGTGATAGTAATTTTGTTGAGTTCCTGAACTTCCATGACAAATCCTCTTGCTGGCCTAATTCTATGTTCTCTATGGCACATAGTCACTATGACTGTGAAAGAGCCATTATTACCCAGAGTATCATAATAATGGCCATGCCCTCCTATGACGTTATTGTTTTCTATCTGCCAGGACATTAATTGCCTTCTAACTTGCTCTAAAATTGGTAGGTAGGGTACCGCCAAGACTAGAGAGAAGAAAGCTGTTGGTAATAATATTCAAAAGCTTCGGACATACTGCTGCTTCCTTCTCACTGGAGCATCTTCACATTTACATGTTACTTCTTTTGTTATGGGATGTTAGTTAAGGCTTGCCTTATGTCTTGAATGCCATCTTATCATGGTCAATGTTTGATCTTTCCTTCAACTGAATGATTCAGACATTTCTGTGGTTATTTTGGCTTTTCCGCTTTCCTTTCACAGGCTTTTTATGAGTCATTGAATTGAAGAGGAGGTTATTTCTAAATTGGAAGGTGAGGATGAGAGAAGGGGGAGGAAAGTTCTGGGAAAAGACTAGGAAAAGATACCTTACTGTTATGTAGAGTTACTTGAGGAATAATTTCCGCTTAGTTTGGTGATAGAGGTATATACTTTATTTAAATGACTAAAAATATATGTTAGAAAATAGACAATTTTTTCTTTGAGGTGGGGGTGGTGATAATGAACCACACAGTTTTACACTTCTTGTAGCTTGCTGAAATAGGACAGAAGGGTAAACAGAAGAGATATGGAACAAAGACTTAGCAGGAATAAGAAAGGGGCAAGGTCTAGTCTTGGTGCCACCTGAAGTCCCCAATCATAAAGGGGTGCTTAAGGGGAAGTACCCTTGAAATTTCCCAATCCATTCCTGAGTGTATGTTTCATGACCCATGAATTTATGTATGCTGGGTGGAGTTGTGAGGAAGGTACATTTATTTAAATCTGATTTAGAAACTGAAAGAGTAATTAGGCCAGCATTTTGCCATTCAGGAGCAGGAACAGTGGGTGGAAATGAAAAATAAAAGCAAAAAGCTGAAATGAAAAAAAAAAGGATATACATTTCTAGGAGCACAAGTTTTTATAGCAACATCAAATTTCTCGAGTGCCTACTGTGATTTGTACCCAAGTGAATAAAAACGCAATCATTTATTCTTGTGCATTGTGCCAATATGAGAAAAGAACTGCAATTCATTCAACGGTCTTAATTTAGACTGCTAGGAAGAGAGGTTTAGAAAAAAAGATAAATTGTTAAGTATCTGACACACATCTAGTAGGGTTATTTAAGAACTACTGAGCATAAAAATCAAGTTGCAGGGAGCCGAATTTTCTTTTCCAGAGCATCACAAGGGTAAACTGTGGCCCATTTAGTCCAAACTTGCTGTTGGCTGTTTGGTCACTTCGCAGAAGCCAGCCATGAGTGAGTCTGGAAGGGGGAGACCTCACAACACGCCACTTCAACTTATTAACTGCAACCAAAGTGGACTGACTTCTGCTAAAGGGCTGTGCTTTGCCCTTTCGTGTGGAGACTTCTGGAAAGAACGTCAAGGAAACTGGGCACCATAGGACCTCAAGGGGAAATTTTCATTTATATAGAGCGTTTCTCTCACTGAGTTGTAATCGATTTTTATACACAATTTCTAATGTTGTTGTCTTGTGTAAGTACTACCCTCTGGGTAAGCTGGCATGATAAGCTTTTCCTTATTGGGAGAAAGTTGGAGAAAGGCACGAGTTTACAGTCACCTCTACCACAAAGAGTTAATCCTTCCCGTCGGATTTGAGCGTCAGTCCCTTCCTTGCTTTCTACTGCGCAACCAAACTGTGCCCAAGCTCGAACCAACCGGAGCCGACCATCCTTTGCCAGTTGACTTAACAGACGCTTGCGGTAGCCTATCAGAACTTTGAACTGTCCAACCATCAACCAATTACAACTAAAGCTTGGTAGGTCGCTCCAGGTCCGGGAGGGGGCTAATACCGGGTCAGGAAAAGGGGCGGTAATAAAGTTTTGACCGACGGGTACACTAAACCAATAAGAGCAGAGAGCTGCCGCCCCACTATCCAATCGCGAGGTAAGATGTGTGAAAAGGGGTGGGACTGTTGTCATGGGGGAGGTGGAGGCGCTAGGTGGCTACTGGCGCCCGAGGTAGAGAGGCAGGGGCGCTAGAGTTGGTCGGCGGCAGCTGCAGGTGAGTTCCGATAATGAACCCTGCGGGCCTGAGGTCTGGGGGCCGTCGCGGGGGGTGGGGGTGGAAACTCCATCTCTGCGCTCCCGAAGCGGAAGCCAGCGGGAAGGGGGCCTCGACTGCGGGTCCAGCCCGGCCCGGGCCGGGGCCAGGGCGGGGGCGGCGACGGGGGCGAGTTCGCCCTGACTGGGCTGGTGGGAGAGCCGCCCGGCTCCTGCGGCGGAGTTCGTAGTGTGGCAAGGTAGGCTGCGGGGCCGGACCCAAGCGAGTCAGGCCAGCAGGTCCCTCGGGACGCCTAGCTGGTCGGGTCTGGGACACTGACCGGCGACCGGTGCGTGTGAGGGGTAGGTTCCTGGGGGAGACGGGAGCGTCTGTGGTCCCGGAGAAGGGAGTGACCGGTTACGACCTGGTCTGAGGGACGAGGTGACGCGGGTATACTCCGGACACCTTTAGGTGTGAGGAAGAAGGTGGGAACCCGGGAAGTCCGGGTGCGGCCCGAGCGGAGAAAGCTGGGGTGGGGGGGGGGTGGGGAGACTGGAGACTGGGAGTGGCCCGGGTCCGAGGGAGAAGGGAGGCCAAGGGCGGCAGGGGTCCCAGTGAGGATGTCGAGGAAGGAGGCAGGGAGGGGGCGGGGGATTCTCCTGAGAAAGGCGGCCATCCACGAGAGCAGCGCTGTGGGAGCTCTGGCGGGGCTTCGGTTGGTCGGACCGCTGGAGACCTTGAACAGCTTG
>NW_011494940.1:2094523-2107583 GCF_000754665.1 Bison bison bison
GGGAGGGACGGCAGCGCCCTGCCCCCCACCGCTGGTCTGCGATGGAAGATCCAAGACTGGACTGGGAACTGGGTGTGAGGATCCCCGGGCGAGCAGAGTTTTGGGAAACAAAAAATAAACAAACAAAAAAACACCAACAAAACCTCGAGGGGGTAGCTCCGGTTTGAGAAGTGGTGAGAGGTTTAGCCGAAGAGTGAAGTCCTCTCAGTTGGGGATTAGTCAAGCAAAATGACTCGGGGGGTAGGCGGGAGAAGTAGTTGTTAGTTTCCTTGTAGGAAGGGAGTAGGAGATAGGGCGTCGTAGGAGGTAGCGAGAAAGTTGTTCAGGAAGAGACTAGTGGTCTCGTGGAAACTGACCAGGATAGTAGGTAACAAGGAATAACATGGGGGCCTTTAATAGGTTCTAATAACTTCAGAAATAGAAGAAACTTCAGCTGCATAATAATACTGACGTGCCTGCCATCTAGGGCCAGAGAATGGGTTCTCAAAGCAAGGTTGTGACTTGCATTCCAGTGCTTTAGGAAAGAAATGTTTAGGACGAGAGCAATCATGTTAGAAAATAAGGACATAGACAAGATGGGGAATTTGAATGGGAAACAGGGAGGAATAGCTGAACTTGATCAGGAAGAGGAGAGGCATGAAGAGGGGTAGGCTTACTTTCTCCAAATTAGAAATAAGTTTGAATTCTGGTTCCACCACCTAGCTTCGATAGCTTAACCTCTCTGTGAAGAAGTTTCATCTATATAATAGGGATACGGATACTTCCTTCTTCTTAGGGTTGTTTTTTTTTTTTCATGTGAATTAATATCTGTGGAACTTTGAGAATAGTAACTGGCACAGAATAAGTCCTATATACTGGATTTTTAAAAAATGTGTAGAGGATGAAGAAAGGCTTAGAATTCTTTAATGCGTCATTCTGGAACTTGAACTTGAACCAGAATCACCTGGAGGGCTTGCTAAAATACAGACTGCTGATTCCATCCAGAATTTCTGATACTGTAGGTCTAGGGTGGGGCCTGGAGTTTGAATTTCTCTCAGGTGATGCTTATGTTGGTCAGGGGAACATTTTAAGAACCACTTGCTTTATTGAAAGTAGTAATAATGTAGCAAGGGATTCCTTGGTGGCTGAGTGATAAAGAATCCACCTGCCAATTGACGAAACGCACTTTGGATCCCTGGGTCGGGAAGATATCCTGGAGAAGGAAATGGCAACCCGTTCCGATATTCTTGACTGGGAAATCCCATGGACAGAGGAGCCTGGCTGGCTACAGCCCTTGGGGTGGGAAAAGAATCAGACACGACTCAGTGAATAAAACAACAAAATAATGTAGCAGCCTTAAAATACCTGTCTACCTGCTAGACAGGTAGAAGCAAATTGCAAAAACAAACAAAAAAAACCCCTAATACTCTATAAGGGGTACCCTGGGTTTTTTTGTTGTTTAGTTGCTAAGCCGAGTCCAACTCTTTTTGACCCATGGACTGCATGCAGCAAGCCATACTCCTCTGTCCTCCCCTGTCTCCCAGAGTTTGCTCAAATTCATGTCCATTGAGTTGATGATGCTTGCTATCTAACCCTCTCATCCTTTGCTCCCCCCTTCTCCTTTTGCTTACCCTATTTTAAGCCTGTTTTTCTAACTGGATGATACTTTATTAGTAACTATAAAATCAATTTAGTGGGTTACCACCAGCATTACAAATAAATGAAATAGAACAGAATTGACTACTATTGCACATGGCAAGGAAAAATATTGTTTTGGAAAATTTTGCTCATACGTGTGTGTTAGTCACTCAGTCGTGTCAGAGTCTTTGTGACCCCATGGACAGTAGCCCGCCAGGCTCCCCTGTCCATGAAATTCTCCAAGCAAGAATACTGGAGTGGGTTGCCATTTCCTTCTCCAGGGGATCTTCCCAAACCAGAGATCGAACCTTGGTCTCCTGCATTGTAGGTGGATTCTTTACCATCTGAGCCACCAGGATGACGTACGTGTGTGTACTAGGTTACAATGTAAAATGTATTTCTTACATTAAAAAGAGTTTGTAAAACTGTTTTGAGCTATGGAATGCAGTAAAAGTGATGTTTCAGTAGGGACATCCAGGAACTGGGTTTATTATTTGTTTTTCTTTTTGTGGTATTTCTTTCTCAGGTGGTGATACATTCTGTTAAATTTCTTCAGTTGATGATTTGGTTTCTCCTGTGTTTGCCTTATCATACTGTGTTGTGTTTCTTTTTAGAAATTGAGAATATTTGGCATGAGTACTGAACGGTATTTGAGGCAGAGAGTTGAAATTGAATGGTGTTTCTCAGATGTGGTCCACTTTTGTTTCACTCATGCCCTCCTCTTTAGCTTTTCTTACCAGTATACTGTAGAGCACAGTCTGTAAAAAACCCAAGTCTACACAGACATATTGACAGTAACAACTAATACTGAAAGAGACTGGTTTGAGAAAAGTTCATGTGTAGAAAGTAAGTAAAAACCAAATAAGACATATTTCAAAAGGGAAAAGCAAAAGGGTGTTTCCTTTTTAGAGAGTAAAAGAATTAAAAAAATTTTTATGGCCTTTCGTACAAAATATATAAAAGCATTTTTAAGAGAACCAAATATACTTCTGTATTTTAGATTTCTAGGTTTTTGAAGAAAAATGGTGATAATACTGGACAATTAAATGCACCTGGGAGAGAGTTTTACCTACAAAGTAGTTTATTAAGCAGGAGCTTTTGTTCTGATGGTTTTCTCCCTTCAGAATGATCTTGATGTGGCATATATTTTAAGTTTTAACTTGTTTGAGGGACCTAAATGTAATCTACATACTTATTTAAAGCTATATTGAGAATATTTACGTATATTTTTTGCTGTTCTTGATTTTTTTTATACGACTAGATGATTTATATTTACAGAGTTAATTTATATCGGTTTTAATGGATGCAAGAACAGAGAAAGCAGTATTAAAAACAAAGAGATTCTTACAGCTCTCTTTAAGATCTTTATTCCAGGAGATATATGTAACCCTTTCATTTATGTTTTATGAAATTGTGAATAAATTTTTGGAGTAGCTTTGCATCAGGAATTTTAGATTTTTCTCTCTCTGAAAAATAATTTTTATTTGTATTTCATTTTTCTTATATTTTATTAAAATTTCAATCTTTGAAAAAAATTTCAGTCTTTGGAAAGCCACAAAATCATGGCATATTTGAGTTGAAACACATAGGCGGTCTTTTCATGAAACAAATTTACTAATTTTTGTGACAAAGGTTGCAAGGATGAAAGCTTTTAAATTCCTTGCATTGAGTTAAATGAAGTATCCCTACCACCAGAATGGTTGTTCTTTAATTATTGTACAGTTGATAGGCACTTTTGTATAGATCATTTGGTTCTTTACTAACTGATGGAAGAATGTAAAATCTTTAATAGAGTGTGGGAAAAATATAAAATTAATTCTTCATAATTGTGCACATTAGTTTGATTACTCGCTTTTTGATAAATGGACTTTATTCAGTTGACTTACTGTTTACCCATAATTTAATCATATTTATCTACAAATAGCTCTCATTGCTCAACCCTTTTTACAGTGAGATTTGTTAATCTGTTGTTGAAAAAAATGGGTGGTTTTTAAATCCCAAAGAAACTGCTTTTGACTGTACAATTTAGTGAGGCTCTTTTTCCCGTTTCAAAGAATATTCATGTAAATTATTTTTACAAGTGGAAGTTCAATTAAAACTAGTTAATTAAGTTCATTTTCTATTTCAGTAAAGTTTTATCTTTTATATGTAGATTCTGATCTCTTTTCTCTGCTTTTTGCTCTCCAAATACTCATACAATAGATCCTAATGGAAGTGTGCTACCTGAAGATCTGGAGTTCTGTGTGTCTTGTTTTTGGTTTGCTGGGAGAATTCCTTTTATCAGAAAAGTTCCCTAGCTAAACTTACTACCTTAAAAAGAGGTATTTTAATAGCGTACTTGGAAAGCTACATTTTATTTTGGACTTGTCAAAATACATATGTTGTGTTTAATAAATTTTGATTTGTACGGAATGGATCTTAAATTTTGCCAATTTCTGAATTCTGATATATGTTTCCTTGGTGGGGCTGGGGAGAAAGGATATAGTTGTACTCCTTAAATTAAAAAACTTTTTTTTTTTTTGCTATCATTTCTTTATCTTGATATAATGGTAAATCTTTTATTTACAAAGAAATATAATTTTTTGAAAATAAAGACCAATTTATTTGCAAAGAAAATTTATCTTCAGTAATTTAACATATTAGAAATCTCATTAAAGGCAAATTGTGTATAAGGCATTTTAGGCTGTTCAACTATGAAATACAAGTACTAATAAATAGGTTGTCTTTATCTTATTGCCATATATTTTTGAGAATATAAAATATGCATTTGGGAAATCTTAGGGCAAAAGGAGGTTTGAGACTAAGGGAGAATGAGGAGAATACTGACGTGTTTGAGGTGGAGTCTGGCGGATCTGCAGGAAGTATGTCTAGAGGAGTGAGCCATTCTTGGCAGTTTTCCTAGCGTGACATATGTAAAGGAGGTTGATCCTATTTGCAACATTCTTGCATGGGCATATTTTTCGTCCTGCTTGTTAGAACTCTTCCTTTGTTGTGTTCCACTCAGGAAAGCATGTCAGAATACAAATGAACACCATGAGAATTGCTAGTCCTAGGATGGGAATCTGGGCTGGACCATGCGGATTTAGAAGGCAGGATACTCGACTCTGCTCTCTAGCTCTTGGGAATAGGTGCCCAACACTTGTTACTAGGCCATGCCTTCCCATTTGTCCTTTTTAATGGAGTCTGGGACTAGGCAGGAAGAAGACTCCAGTCACCTTAAATGGATGAACCAAGGAGTTGGTTAATAATTGACTTCAGTGGCTTCGCTTTCTCTGCCTACCCAGACTCTTTCTCCCTACTTGCTTGTTGCTACCTTACATTCACTAGCAAAGTCTTGAGTTCTCTGATTAGGTAGCAAAATATTAATTATGGTAACCTGTTTGTATTAAAGTTATATAGTTAATTAGAAAAGTGATTATCATCAGATTTTTCCAGTTTAGTTAGGGAGGAAAAGGAATTTAAAGCTGTAGAACACTTGCTTGGCTCCTGAATAAAGACAAAGTCAGGGAAGTCAGGAACACAGAAAAAAAGCAAAATTCATATCTTTTAAGATTGACTGTCTTTGACTTTAGAAAAGTAAGTGATGCTTCTGACTTTTTTAATCAGGAATTTTAGCTCCCAGTATTATTTAATAAATTTTTTTCAACCTAGAATCTCAGACTCACAGAATAGCCTGATGATCACAGAAGTACATTTGTAACTACCATATAGAGAAATTGAAAGAAGTATCATTTGTGTTCTGAGGAAGAATGATAGGATAGAAAAAAACCCAAGTTCTGTGATTGTTTGACCATGGTTTTGAACCCTGGCTCTGTCATTTACTAATTGACTAATTAGGCAGTAGGCAGTTTATGAAATCTTTCATAGCCTTAGTTTTGTCATCTATAAAATGGAGCTTCTAATATCCTCCTTAACTGTCCTGATAATGAGAATTAAACAAAAAGCATTTTATGTAGTACCTTGCATATAGTGGGCACTCAGTACACGATGATGTTAATAATTAGTAATTATAGCAATCTTAGCCCTTTCTTTACTTTGGCAACAAAGGTCCGTCTAGTCAAGGCTATGGTTTTTCCTGTGGTCATGTATGGATGTGAGAGTTGGACTGTGAAGAAGGCTGAGCGCCGAAGAATTGATGCTTTTGAACTGTGGTGTTGGAGAAGACTCTTGAGAGTCCCTTGGACTGCAAGGAGATCCAACCAGTCCATTCTAAAGGAGATCAGTCCTGGGTGTTCATTGGAAGGAATGATGCTAAAGCTGAAACGCCAATACTTTGGCCACCTCATGTGAAGAGTTGACTCATTGGAAAAGACTCCGATGCTGGGAGGGATTGGGGGCAGGAGGAAAAGGGGGTGACAGAGGATGAGATGGCTGGATGGCATCACCGACTTGATGGACGTGAGTCTGGGTGAACTCTGGGAGTTGGTGATGGACAGGGAGGCCTGGCGTGCTGCGATTCATGGGGTCGCAAAGAGTCGGACACGACTGAGTGACTGAACTGAACTAGCTCTTTCTTAATATCCCAGATACTGTGATTATAAGCAATGTGGTAGTTAGAAAAACAGGAATTGACTTTATAATTTTACATGTATTTTAAGTATTTACAATCTTTGTTTTTGTGGTTGGTATACATGGGGTAAAAGGCTAATATTTACTTGGGGTAATGAGGATTATATTTTTTTATGTGGTCACAGGTTGTATCTCCAAGCATATCATCTGATCCTCTTCTGCCTGAGTTTTGCTAACATTGTTGTTCAGCTGCCCGGTCGGTCTAACTCTTTGCAGCCCCATGGACTGCAGGATGCCAGGCCTCCCTGTCGCTCACCATCTCCCAGAGTTTGTCCAAGTTCATGTTCATTGCATCGGTGATACAGTTCAGCCATCTCATCCTCTGATGCCCTCTTCTTCTTCTGCCCTCAGTCTTTCCCAGCATCAGGGATTTTTCCTAATAGTGGGTGCCATTAACCCTACTACTGGAAAAAAAAGTTGAATGTTATAGATTTAATGACTTAAAATTTGTTCTAAATGCTAGTTAGAAAGGATCAGTTTATCTTCCCTTATAGTTAATACATTACTCTTCATGATTCAAGTTGAAGTAGATTTTATTTCTTAAGTTAAGCCCTGTACCTTCCTTAGTTAAGGATTTGGTCAAACGTGAAAGAAAAATCTTTTTTCACATGTAGAAAGCTGTTAAAAGCTATATTATCTCTTAAATTGTCTCTGATGAAAGCAGCTGTATAATTTCCATAACATTCATGATGTTATGGGCTTTATTTTAATTTCATCAGTGAACATAATTTTGAATAGTTAACTATTTTAAAGAGTAGATTTATTCTTTTTTTTCTTTTTTCTTTTTTTTTTTTTGCGGGGAGGGCTGCCTCTCGTGGCTTGCGGGATCTTAATTCCCTGGCCAGGGATTGAATCTAGGCCATGGCAGTGAAAGCACTGAGTCCTAGCTCCTGGATAGTCAGGAAATTCCCAGATCCATTCTTATTTTTGAAAATTCTTTATTATTTGTCGTATGAAGGGGTGTTTTCCTATGGTAGCAGAGTCTTTCTTATTCTTGCGGTGATTATAGTAGTAAATACTGTATTGGGTATATTGGCAAGAAAATGAATTGTGAATATCTATTCATATGACTGGTGGGGCTTCCCTGGCAGTCCAGTGGTTAAGATTCTAGACTTCCAGTGCTGGGGGTGTGGGTTTGATGCCTGTTTGGGGAACTAACATGCTGCACATGCTGCACAGCATGGCCAAAAAAAAAATTTTTTTTTTATGACTGGTCATCATTTCTAAAAATGTTAACATATTTTATCAAAAGCTGTTGATTTCTTAATGCTCCATTCCTTGATATTCCAGCTTAATTTTAGAAACCATACAGCTTGGTATATTATCCTCATATTGGTGAGGATTTTTTAAAAATTTATTTTGTGGTATTAGATTTAATCTTCATAAAGCTGTAAAGTTTTTGAAGTCACGACTTTATCATTTTTGGTATTCTCTGGGATACAAATGTACTGAGTGAATGATGGGGAGACTCTGACCGCCAGTTGAATTTATAACATCAACTAAATTAACTTTGATTGGCCGAGTTCAAATCCAGCTCTACTTCCTTAGGCAAATTAATTTAGTTTTCTCATCTGTGAAATAAATAGCTTTGAGAATTATGAGATAATTTGTGTAAAGCATTTAACAGTACTTAGCTCATAGTAATGGAGAAGGCAATGGCACCCCACTCCAGTACTCTTGCCTGGAAAATCTCATGGGCAGAGGAGCCTGGTAGGCTACAGTCCATGGGGTCACTAAGAGTCGGACATGACTGAGCGACTTCACTTTCCCTTTTCACTTTCATGCATTGGAGAAGGAAATGGCAACCCACTCCAGTGTTCTTGCCTGGAGAATCCCAGGGACGGTGGAGCCTGGTGGGCTGCCATCTATGGGGTTGCTTGCTGCTAAGTCGCTTCAGTCGTGTCTGACTCTGTGTGACCCCATACTTAGCAAACCTTGGCTACTGTTGTAAGGATGCAGGATTGCAGGTAGGAGGTAAAGTGAACAAAGCAGATAGGAGGCAAAAGATTTTTCTGTTTTTTTTTTTTTTTTGCATGGACTATGGAAGAATCATATATTAAATTGAACTATGAAACTTAAACTTCATTAGACATTAAAAGCAATCTTGAATTCTTCTTGACTCTGTTGTCTTATTTTTGGTTCAGTCAACCTGTGGAAAAATTTGAGTATTTTAAATCAGCTGTATTTTTTGCCATTCAGTCATAGTAAATTCTTAATTATCTATACCCAGATTAGCATTGTTATAATTAATCCCTAAATTCTTTTGGATTATGAAGTATAGCTAAGGAACCAATTAGATACATTTTTCATTAGACTTAAGTTTTATTTAAGGTAATATTTAAATACTGTATCTCCTTGGCATTGAATAGCTTCATTGGCAGTTCTTAATCTGTTGCCTGCAACTCTTTGGATTGAGGGGTAGATATTTTCTGTGGTTAGTAAAGCTCTCTCAAATCCATTTGCTCATCAAATATTATCTGTAGACAAAAGTAATAAGTTCTAAATACCTATATGCATTATACTTACATGTACTGCGTACTGTGTACTAAGTCACTTAAGTCGTGTCTGACTCTCTGCAACCCTATGGACCCTCTGTCCTTGGGATTATCCCAGGCAGGAATACTGGAGTGGGTTACCACCTCCTCCAGGGGATCTTCATGATCCAGGGATCGAAGCCAAGTCTCTTATGTATCCTGCATTGGCAGGCAGGTTCTTTACCACTAGCGCCACCTGGGAAGCCTTACACTTACATATATGTTTAACATTTATTACTTTGTACATCTATACGTATGCATATACGTTTATATTTGTAGAATTGTTGTTCTTCAGTAGCTAAGTCAGACTCTTTGTGACCCCATGGACTGCAGCACACCAGGCTTCCCTGTCCTTCACTATCTCCTGGAGTTTGCTTAAAATCATGTCCATTGTGTCAGTGATGCCATCCAACCATCTCATCCTCTGTCACCCCCTTCTCTTGCCCTCAATCTTTTCCAGCATCAGGGTCTTTTTCAATGAGTCGGCCCTTTGCATCAGGTGGCCAAAGGATTAGAACTTCAGCATTAGTCCTTCCAATGAATATTCAGGGTTGATTTCCTTTACAATTGACTGGTTTGATCTCCTTGCAGTCCAAGGGACTCTCAAGAGTCTTCTCCAGCACCACAATTTGAAAACATCAATTCTTCATCACTCAGATTTCTTTATGGTTCAGCTCTCATATCCGTACATGACTACTGGAAAAACCATAGCTTTGACTATATGAAACTTTGTGGGCAAAGTGATGTCTCTCTGTTTAATACACTGACTAGGTCTGTCATAGCTTTTCTTCCAAGGAGCAAGTGTCTTTCAGTTTCATGGCTGCAGTCACTGTTAGCAGTGATTTGGGAGCCCAAGAAAATAAAATGTGTCACTCTTTCCACTTTTTTCCCTTCTATTTGCTATTAAGTGATGGAACTGGATGCCATAATCTTCATATTTTAAATGTTGAGTTTTAAGCCAGCTTTTTCACTCTTCCTTTATCACTCTCATTTAAGAGACTCTTTAGTTCTTCTTCGCTTTTTTAGAGTGGTATCATCTGCATATCTGAGGTTGTTGATATTTCTCCTGCAATCTTGATTCCAGCTTGTGATTGATCCAGCCTGGCATTTTGCGTGATACACTCTGCATATAAGTTAAATTAGCGTGGTGACAATATACAGCCTTGGCAAACTCCTTTTTCAGTTTTGAAGCAGTCTGTTATTCCATGTCCAGTTCTGACCATTGCTTCTTGACCTTAATACAGGTTTTTCAGGAGACAGGTAAAGTGGTCTAGTGTTTCCATCTCTATAAGAATTTTCCACAGTTTGTTGTGATCCGCATAGTCAAAGGCTATAGCGTAGTCAACGAAGCAGAAGTAGCTGTTTTTCTGGAAACCTCTTGCTTAATTTGTGATCCAACGGATCTTGGCAGTTTGATCTCTGGTTCCTCTGCCTTTTCTAAATCCAGCTTGTACATCTGCACATTTTCGGTTCACGTACTTTCGAAGCCTAGCTTGAAGGATTTTGAGCATTACCTTGCTAGCATGTGAAAATGAGTGCAGTTGTACAATAGTTTGAGTATTCTCTGGCATTGGAATCAAAACTGACCTTTTCCAGTCCTGTGGCCACTGCTAAGTTTTCCAAATTTGCTTGACATACATATTGAGTGCAGCACTTTAACAGCGTCATCTTTTAAGATTTTTAAATAGCTTAGCTGGAATTTTGTCACCTCCACTAGCTTTGTTTGTAATAATGCTTCTAAGGCCCGCTTCATTTCACACTCCAGGTTGTTGGCTTTAGGTGAGTGAACACACCATTGTTGTTATCTGGGTCATTAAGACCTTTTTTGTATTTTTTATGCTATTTTATATATTCTTATGTATATTCTTGCCACCCCTTCTTAATCTCTTCTGCTTCTATTAGGTCCTTGACATTCTGTCCTTTACTGTGCCAATCCTTGTGTGAAATGTTCCCTTGATATCTCCAGTTTTCTTGAAGAGCTCTCTAGTCTTTCCCATTCTACTGTTTTCCTCTATTTCTTTGCATTGTTCACATAAAGAAGGCTTTCTTATCTCTCCTTGCTATTCTCTGTAACAACTCTGTATCAGTTGGGTGTATCTTTCCCATCTTTCCCTTTCTCCCTTGCCTTTCGCTTCTCTTCTAAGCTATTTGTAATGCCTCCTCAGACAACCACTTAGCCTTCTTTCATTACTTTTTCTTGGTCACGGCCTCCTGTAGGTACAAGCCTCTGTCCGTAGTTCTTTAGGCACTTTGTCTATCAGATCTAATCCCTTGAATCTGTTTGTTACTTCCACTATATAATCATAAGGGATTTGATTTAGGTCATACCCGAATGGTACAGTGGTTTTCCCTACTTTCTTCAATTTAAGTCTGAATTTTGCAATAAGGAGCTCATGGTCCACAGTCAGCTCCAGGTCTTGTTTTTGCTGACTGTATAAAGCTTTTCCATCTTTGGCTGCAGAAAATAAATCAGTCTGATTACAGTATTGACCATCTGCTGATGTCCATGTGTAGAGTCTGCTCTTGTGTTGTTGAAAGAGGGTGTTTGCTATGACCAGTGGGTTCTCTTGGCAAAACTCTATTAGCCTTTGCCCTGCTTCATTTTGGGCTTCCCTGGTAGCTCAGCTGGTAAAAAATCCACCTGCAATGCAGGAAAATCTGGTTCGATTCCTGGGTTGTGGGAAGATCCCCTGGAGAAGGGATAGGCTACCCACTCCAGTATTCTTGGGCTTCCCTGGTGGCTCAGTTGGTAAAGAATCCACCTGCAATGCGGGAGACCCCAGTTCTATCCCTGGGTTGTGGGAAGATCCCCTGGAGGAAGGCATGGCAACCCACTCCAGTATTCTTGGCTGGAAAATCCCCATGGACAGAGGAGCCTGGCGGGCTACAGTCCATGGAGTTGCAAAGAATTGGACATGACTTCAGTAACTAAGCACAGTGCAGCATTTTGTACTCTGAGGCCAAACTTGCCAGTTACTCCAGATATCTCTTGACTTCCTACTTTTGCATTACGATCCCTTTTGATGAAAAGGACTTCATTTTTGGTGTTAGTTCTAGAACGTCTTCTTGTAGGTCTTCATAGAACTGTTCAACTTCAGCTTCTTTAGCATCAGTGGTTGGGGCATAGACTTGGATACTGTGGTGTTGAATGATTTGCCTTGGAAATGAACCAAGATCATTCAGTCATTTTTGAGATTGCACCTAAGTAGTGTGTTTCAGACTGTTTTGTTGACTATAAGGGCTACTGCATTCTATGGGATTCTTGCCCACAGGAGTAGATGTAATGGTCATCTTAATCCAGTTTCCCACTCCCATCCATTTTAGTTCAGAGTCCTAAAATTACATCCAATTTGAAGAATAGTAGTGAAAGTAGTGTAGTGAAAGTGTTAGTTTCTCAGTCGTGTCTGAGAGTCATATGACACCATGGACTGTATCCCATCAGGCTCCTCTGTCTGTGGAATTCTCCAGGCAGGAATACTGGAGTGGGTAGCCAGCCATTCCCTTGTCTAAGGGATCTTCCCAACCCAGAGATTGAACTTGGGTCTCCCGCATTGCAGGCATATTCTTTATGCCTGAGAATAAGGCATACAGCCTTATGGTCTGAGCCACCAGGGAAGCCCAATTTGAAGAATATGTACATTCAAATAAATGTTGAGATGAATTTTTAAAATTTTCACTTTATAAGGCTAGACTGAATTCATAGGTAGCCTTGGTTATTTTGACTCCTCCATTTTCTGGCTGAAAATTCAGGTATTACCATGTAGGGATTGGTTAATATTTTGTCTTTTAAAAAGCTGCATCATACTAAGAGCTCTCAGCCTACTTTTTCTACCCTTTTCTTACCCAAATGTATCATTTCAGAAACTTCTCTTCCCCCAAAATGGCATATACCTTTTACAAAATTCAGGTGTAATTGATATGTAATTAAATTGCATATATTTAAAGTATACAGTTTCATGAGTTTTTATCTATTTACATACTACAATCAAAATAAGGAATATACCAGTTTAAAAGTTTCCTTATGCCCTTTGGGTAAGGTTTACCCTTTGGTAAACCATCTCTCCCTTTCCACACTCAGAATAACAATCTGCTGTCAGTACAGTTTGCATTTTCTAGTATTTTATGCAAAGAGAATTGCATGGTGTATACTCTTTGAGAGGGAGGTCTGGTGTCTTTCACTTTGTCTTGAGGTTTATCTATGTTATTTTGTGTATCAGTAATGTGTTCCTTTTTATTCCTGAGTAGCCCCACTCAGGGACGGGGGAGCCTGGTGGGCTGCCATCTGTGGGGTCACACACAGTCGGACACGACTGAAGTGACGCAGCAGCAGCAGCAGCCCC
>NW_011494940.1:2107683-2130400 GCF_000754665.1 Bison bison bison
CCCCGCTGCAGTACTCTTGCCTGGAAAATCCCATGGACAGAGGAGCCTGGTGGGCTACAGTCCATAGGGTCTCTAAGAGTTGGACACGACTGAGCGACTTCACTTTCCCTTTTCACTTTCATGCATTGGAGAAGGAAATGGCAGCCCACTCCAGTGTTCTTGTCTGGAGAATCCCAGGGACGGCGGAGCCTGGTGGGGTGCTGTCTGTGGAGTTGCACAGAGTCGGACACGACTGAAGCGACTTAGCAGTAGCAGCAGCAGTGTTCCAATATGTGTCACAATTTTTAAAATGATTCTGTTGATAAGATATGGGATTGTTTCCAGTTTCTGCCTATTCAAATAAAACTATGAACATTCACGTACAGATTTTTGTTTTAGGAACGTGTGTTTTCGTTTCTTTTGGGTGTATACCTAATAGTGGAGTTGCTGGGTATATGTTAAGTCAGTTTCCAAAGCTTCTATAATTTACATTCCCACTGACAGTGGGAATGAACATTCTGACTTCTTCACATCCTCACCAGCACTTGTTATTATCTCTGTCTTTTTTGTAGTCAATCTAGTAGATGTGAAGTAATAATTCATGGTGGTTTTGTTTCGCATTTTCCCGATGGCTGTTGATACTGAGAATTTTTTTGTGGGTTTATTGGACATTTGTATATTATCTTTGAAATATTATCTATTTGGATCTCCTGCACATGTTAAAAAATGGAATTGTTTTTTGTTATTGTGTTTTTAGTTATGGAAAACTTTTATACATGTTCTGGATACAAGTCCCATGTTAGATACATGATTTGCAAATATTTTCTCCCAGTATGGCTCATATTTTCACTTTCTTAGTGGTGGCCATTGAAGTGCAAACCTTTTTCATTTTGATATAGCCCTGTCTTTGTGCTTTTGGTAAAATATCTAAGAAACAATTGCCTTATTCAAGGTCATGAATATTTATGCCTGTGTTTGCTTCTAAGTGTTTATATAAATTTTAGCCCTTACATTTAGTTCCATTTTGGGTTAATTTTTGTGTATGGTATGGGGAAGGGGCCCAACTTAATTTTTTTACTTATGGTTATCCAGTTGCCTCAGCACCCTTTGTTAAGACCATTACCTTTTGTTTATTGGCTTGTTAGAAAAGTTTAATAAAATTTTCTGCTTTGTTACTAATTCTTCAGAATAGCAATTTGTTGACCTTTTGGTCTAGTGGGGCAGAGGGAAGCAGCTTAGAGTTGTAAGAATGGGTTATAAATGAACCCCACTGACTTAAAATATATGATTGTCGATTTCATCCTTTCATTACTTTATTCTTGAGTATTAAATGAAATTCATCTGCCATTTTTCTGCTTATTGGGCAATTTTGTGCACAAAGTTCTATAGAAGCTTCAGTGTTGGACCATTTAATGGAAATCGGGGTTAGGTTTCAAACATGTGACATAAAGGAAGAAAAGCTTCTGTTACACCTTTTCCTTCTTTAACTCTCCTATCCTGTTACCTTTTTTATCTTAAGAAGACTCTTTTGGATTATTAACACATAGCCTTTTTCTGAGGGAAGATCAAGTACTAAGGCTTTTTTTTTTTAAGTTGGAGATCGAAGGAAATGTTCTATAATGACGATTGAAAACATTATAAAGAAATAAGTATCTTTATTAGCCTTGGTAAATTAAAAAATTCAGAGTTAGTATCAGAATCAAAGTTTCCATTTCCACGTAATCCTAGTTGAAGGTTAGAAACATCATGGTATTTTTCTTTCATTTAAAAAAATCATGAAAATACAGTTACTTTACAACTTGTGAGATTACTTAGCATTTTGAAAGAAGTTTATTCTTTATTTGTAGAACATTTGACTCTAAATTGGGTTTTTAAGTTTTTCCCTATGTTTTAAGAGGCATTAATTATTCTCTTTTGGAGGTCTTACAAGCAAAGGGAAAAGTATACATCTTTTACAGAGTGTTTAAATATTACGTGTCTCATCTCTATTTGTAGAGTTCTGTTTCTTTAGAATATGAGGCCAGTACTTTGCCAAGTAAGAGCTAATTTCCTGGGAAATCTGGTTGCTGGCTTGACTTCTTGCTGTGCCTTTCCCTTTTGTTGCTTTATAAAAGAGTGGAGCCCAGTCCTGTGGAAAATCACTAAATCATCGAATTATTTTCCCTAGCTCAAATTAAGCATGATTGATATATATTTGCATTGTATTGAATTCTGTAACTTTTTATTGTTAGAGATGTATTAGCATATCTTGAAGGACTTTGACTTCATTTAATGAGTTGGCTGCTCATATCTGAAATAACGCCTATCAGTGTGTTCCTTTAACGAATGTTCTAATCCTTCTGTTGTTTTTTTTTTTCCTCTCCAGTAGACGTAGTTAGTGAGGGGTAACACTGGTGTTCTTACAATAAAATCCAGACAGTTATGAAATATAATAGTAGTTTCTATGATGTTGGCCTCTAATTATGATTTTTTAATGACATTGTTTCTAATTTTTCCTCATTGCATATTTTACTGTGTACATACATTTGTAAGCTGCTTTCATTAACATACATTTTATTAAAATAATTTGAAACAGTTTAGAACAGCTGAAGAATATTCCAATAATGGATGCATTATTATTTATGCACTCAGTTTCCATAGTGTTCACGTTTAGCTTGCTTGTTGATTTCCAATTATTACAAACAAAACTTCAGTGAATATTGCTAAACCCAAATCTTTGTCCACATTTCTATATTTTTAAGATAAATACATTTGAATGGAATTATTAGGTCAAGTTATACATTTCTTAGAGCTTTCAGGAGAGCAAAACATTGCATTGTTGCTCTCCAGAAAGGTTGCACTGATTTATATTCCCCTTAGCAGTATGAGACTGAGCTATGTATTAATACCTTTGCGAGCAGTGTTATTATTTTAAAATATTTAAAAGTATTTAAAATGTTAATATAAGGAGAAAATAGTAACTGGTTTCTTAAATTTGTATTTATTTGATCTCCAGTAGACTATTTTTAAATGTGATCATTAGCCTTTAAGTATCTCCTTTAAGTGAAGTTATATTATTGTTCTTTGTCTTCTTTATTTTTTTCATTTTCTGAGTGGGCTCCAGTTTTTACATGGAATCTAGGAATAATATTCAAAGCAGGATAATATTCAAAGCTGTGACTTAATTTATATGAATGATCAGTGAAAGTTGTTTAATGCCCTTTCATTTTAGTTTTACTCTGCAACTACTTTCTGATTTTTGCCTGTTTTTGAATTTCATATAAATGGAATAATACCACATGTACTCTTTTTATCTGGCTTCTTTTGTTTAATGTGTTTTTGAGATTCATTTCATTTTGTACACTTTTATTAAAACCGTAACCAATAGAAAATTACAGCAATGGTATACCCTTTTAAATAAAATGTCATTAAAACATTCTCTAAACCACAGTTTGTTAACTATTTAATTTACCTTAAGTCTAGGTTGTATCTAAGACACCGTTTCCATCACAGTAGCCACTTAAAGCCAGTCTTATTTCTATATGTGGGTAATTTCTGGAGGAGCACTCTACTCAGGATGAACATGCACCAAGAATGCAGAAGAAAAAAATTTATATGTGTAGCTACACTTAAGAGTTTCCATAGGAGTATCACTTAGTAAACCCTGGGATTTATTTGCCTTTTAAAAGCAACCAATGAAAAAATTTCTCAAAAAAGTTTATATTGTGGCAAGAAAACTCAAGTGAGTTATTAAAAAAGTGAGGTTATTTTCAGAATAAAAATTATCTTCAACTAGGGATTGTTTAAAATGCAGTTTGAAATGAAACAGAATTTTAAGAAAATAAAAATAAGACATTCTCTATGCTATAGCTCCCTCAGTCGTGTCTCACTCTTTGCAGTCCCATGGACTGTAGCCCGCCTTTGTCCATGGGACTTCCCAGGCAAGAATACTGGAGTGGGTTGCCATTTCCTACTTAAGGGAATCTTCCCAACCCAGGGATCGAACCCTGGTCTCCTGCATTGGCAGGTGGATTCTTTACCACTGAGCCACTACATACTTTACATGCACTAATTTAATCCTCGTATTAATAATTCCTGCTAGAGTAGGTACTGTTATTATCCTTACTTTCTAGTTGAGGAATCTGAAGCACAGAAGTTAAGCAACTTGCCACAAATCATAGAGCAAGTGGGGGACTCATTCTTAGCCTCAGTGCTAAAGAAATTAAATGCAATGAATTTTGCATTCTTTATGGAATGTGTGGTAGTGGTGGTCAAAATTTAAACGGATTTCTAAGTTTGCAAATAGACTCTTTACCAGACTCTCTTTCTTCACTGTCAGTACTCCTGTCATGTATCCCAGGAGGGTGATTTATGGAAGGAAAGTATTATCTGAATAAACAGATGGTGGACAACCCTAGTAACCTGGGATTGAGTGCTTTCCTGGAGAAGATGCCATTTCTCTCTGTACCTTAAATTGAGTCTTGGAATTGGAGCAGCTATTTTTGGACGGTTCTCAGCAGTGTTTGTTTAACTGGTCTTTGTGAAAATCTCTAAATGTAAATGTTTAACATCCTCTGGAAACAAACCAAGTAAGATATGAGGTTGATAGCACTTGTGCTTGAAAAATGTTGGGCCTAATAACAGTACTATTTAAAATACTTAATATTCATAGATATTTATGATATGTTGACACCAGAATCGCAGTTCTTAAAATTGTTTTCTTTCTTTCTGAACCCCTTGCATACTGACCCATGTAACTTTTCTTTGAATTCTTCTTTGTCATTGGTTTGGGTTTAGACAAGGTTAATCTTTGAGTGGAGGGCTATATTTTTAGCCAGTTTCTTTGAAAGGAGGTTTGGAGATGGAAGAAGATGAAAGAAGTATTGGCTTTTTCCTTCACTACATCTTTTGTGGCTTCTTCCACTTCTGACTTGTGTCTGTTGATATCATGGATAACTTGAAGTTGGGTTAGATGGGAAGCATTTTGTGTGTATTAAATGAGAGAATGTAAATTCTTGAATGAATAAATCATTAGATACAAGTTTTAATTCCTGTGTTACCACGCTCTGATTTGGCTGTGTTTTAATTTTTCTAGGTCTTTGTTTTCTTCTTTAATAAAGTGAAGGCATTGAGGAATTCCCTGGTGGTCCAGTGGTTAAGATGCTGCACTTCCAAAACAAGGTTTAGTCCCTGGTTGGGGAACTAGAATTCCACTAGGGTCCCACATACTGCATCCCACCCCACCGCCCCCCCCAAAAAAAGTGAAGACATTGGACTAGATGCTCTGTAAAGTTGTTTTTTTTTTTTTTTTTGGTGCCGAAATATTTAAATTGTTCTAAAAATTACACCTAAGGACTTCCCTGCTGTTCCAGTGGCTAGGACTCTCTGCTTCCAATGCATGCGACCCGGGTTTGATCCCTTATCAGGGAACTAGATCCCACATGCCCCAACCAAGACCTGGTACAGCCAAATAAATACATAGAAAAATTGCCATTTGAAAATAATAAATAGTATGTTATTATGAGAGAGTAATAGGGGAACCAGTTTTGGTCTTGTTGGTAAAGGCCGCACTTAGGGTTGACATTTAAGTTGATATGAAGAGTTCAGAGGAGCCACCATGAGGAGAGTTGGAGGTAGAGCATTTTGTACATGTGGGAAGACTAAAGCAGGAAGGAACTTGAATTTTTGAGAAACTGAAGTGAGGCTGGAACTTAATGAATGTAAGGAAGAATAGTTTGTAAGATGAAGTTAGACATAAAGAAGCCAGATTGCAGAGTGCCTTGTAGGTTGTTGTAGGAGGGTTTTACTTTGTTCTAAATGAAATGGGATGCCATTGAAGGATTTTAAACAGAAGATAATATAAATATGCTTTACACTTTAAGAAGATCCTTATGGCTACCATCTGATGATTGTAGAGGAAGGGAGCAAGAGGGAACAGAGTGATTAGAATGGTGGTGGAAGTATAGATAGAAGTGGATGGATATAAGATAACATTAGAATTTTTAAGATTTACCAATGGGTTACATGTGAAGGAAAAAAAGGAATAAAAGACTCAAGGGTTATTCCAGATTTCTGGTTTGGTATTTGAGATAGAAGAGGACTGGGAAAACAACTTTTTTTTTTTTCTTGAGGATGAGAATCATTGTTATGGACCTGTAAAATTTCGAGAGACACCTAAATGATAACTTTGGGATATTGGAAACTGGAGTTTAAGGAGAGGCGCTAGTGGAAATTGTCATTGTATAGATGAAATTTAGAGCTGTGAGGAAAGGGTGAGATCAACTGTCTGGTTCTCAGCATGAAGGAACTCCAAATATAGCTATCTGGTGAAGAAGAAAAAGTGATTGTTATGTAGGGGGAAACCAGGATTTGTCATGTCATGGAAACCGAGAGAGGAGAGATTTAGTGCTCATTTGAATTACCAGAATGGAAATGATTGGTGATCTTGTGTTTGTTCTCTGTATGTCCCTCCAGATTCACTCTTGCCCTTTTCTTCCCTGCTTGGTGCCTCAGAAGGCTGCCCTCTATTAATGCGTTACTCAGGCTTCCTTGCCTTCTGATTGCAGGTTGCATTCAACCAGGAGATGACTGTGTTCAGTTTGGCGGAATGTTACAAATTTGATTGTGGAAAGAACAGGAAACTTTCATCTGATAGCTTCCATTTTCTTAATAAAAGTGTCAAAAGAGGTGGGAGGAAATGGAGAGAAAGGGAGAAATGTTTAAAAACTGAGGAAAAAGTGTAAAGCAGCAATTCCAGCGAACTTTCAGTGCAAAATTGAAACTGGACAGGACCCTGTGGGGCCCTGTCAGGTGCAGAGGCCTGTCTGTGTCCCCGTTTCTTTTTTGTAGAAAAAAAGCTTTTAGCCTGCTCAACCTTTCCTGTGTTCCAAAGGGCAGATTCAAACAGTTGCTATTTGGGGGATGAAGAAATGCAGAAAGAAGCCACAGTGCAGCAACAGGGCAGGGTCCTGGTTCCTTCTCAGGAGATGTGCATAGCATTTAGATCCATCTTATGTCTGAGTTCTGCAGGAACTAAGGTCCTCCACCCAATGGAGTGTGGTAACTTGAGTCAAAGCATAAGCACGTGGACCCCAGACTGATTGGAGCCAGAGGCGATGACTGAGATTTGTGGAACACCACCCTGTTATGTCATCACCAACCAATCAGAAGAAGGTCACATACCTTATAGCCTTTCCTTGTAAATTTTACTTATAAAAATTCTTCCCTGAAAACCATCAGGGAGTTCAGGCCTCTTGGGCGTGAGCCACCCCATTCTCCTTGTTCATTCCTTGCAATAAACCTTTCTTCACTCAAACTCTGATATTTTGGTTTGTTTGACTTTTCTGTTTGTCAGGCACACCAACTTGGTTGAGGTTGTTAAGTGTAAATTTATGACAGTAACCATTCGGCCTGGATATATGATTTTCTTCAATATTCCATTGCTCTGCTGCAGTCATAGAGAAAGTTAGCTGGAGTTTTGCTAGGAGAGTGTGAAGGAAAGAGAGATCTGACGAACACTGAATTGAGTTCAGGGAGTGATTATATTGATGGACTGTGAAATCTAAGCTAGATAAAAAAAAAAGAGGGACTTCCCTGAGGTCTGGTGGTTAAGCCTCCATGCTTCCATTCTAGAGGGCACGGATTTGTTTCATGGTTGAGGGCGCTAAGTTGCTGCATGCTGCACAGTGTGGCCACACAAAAAATGAGAGCATGAAACCAGGAGATTGATAGGGAGAAAGAAGAGGGTTTTATGAACAGGTTCTCTTATTAAGAATTATTTCCGATGGCCAGTTGAACAAGTTGAATTGGGAAGATCAAATTTTTTTGTTGTGTCTTTCTCATTTACATTCCAAATGACCAGAATCTGTGCAGACTTAATCACTTGGAACCTTTTATTCTCTTTTAAAATATTTACTTATTTATTTGGCTGCACCATGTCGTGGTTGTGGCACACAGGATCTTTGATCTCTCTTGTGGCAGGGGGGGTCTTTTGTTGTGGCATGCAGGATCTTTAGTTGTGGCATGCATGATCTAGTTCTCTAATCGGGGTTGAATCCAGGCCCCCTGCATTGAGAGCATCAGGTCTTAGTCACTGGACCATCAGGAAAATCCCTGGAACCTTTCGTTGTAAGTAGACAGTTTAAACCTGCATTCTAGCCAGATTGAAGTACGTGCGCGCACACACACGCACACAGAGTTAATGACCTTTAGAGCTTATGAATGTGATTTCAAACATGACGTGTTTTAAAGTTTTTAAAATATCTTTTTTGTCTGTTTGATAAGTACAGATATTTCTCAATATGAATAATACTTATCAAATTAACTTCCTTTGTTTACTTCTACTTTCTATAAATAGGACATAGGAAATACTTTTCCTCTGGTAAATATCTGGATCTATTTAGAATCTTTCTATGAAATTTGTGACATAAGATCTAAACTTACTTTTCCTTTAAACCTTTAAAAAACATATTCATTATTGGTATTTGTTTAGATGCTACATTGTGACCCAACTCTTTTGTGACCCCATGGATTATAGCCTTCCAGGCTCCTCTGTCCATGGAGTTTCCCAGGCAAGAATACTGGAATTGGTTTTCATTTCCTTCTCCAGGGGACCTTCCTGACCCAGGGATTGAACCCACGTCTCCTGCATTAGCAGGCAGATTCATTACCACTAAGCCACCTGGGAAGCCGTTATTGATACAGATTTTTGAAAAATAGTTTGGCAGGTTCTTGTTGTTCAGGCGCTAGGTCATGTCTGACTCTTTGCCACCTCACAGACTGCAGCACACCAGGTTTCCCTGTCCTTCACTATCTTCTGAAGTTTGCTCAGACTCATGTCCATTGAGTCAGTGATGCCATCCAACCATCTCATCCTCTGTCATCCCCTTCTCCTCCTGCCTTTAATCTTTCCCAGTATCAGGGTCTTTTCCACTGAGTCAGCTCTTCACATCAAGTGGCCAAAGTATTGGAGCTTCAGCTTCAGTGTCCGTCTTTCCAATGAATATTTCCTTCAGGATTGACTGGTTTGATCTCCTTGCTGTCCAAGGGATTCTTAAGCATCTTCTCCAGCACCACAATTCAAAAACATCAATTCTTCATCACTCAGCTTTCTTTATGATCCAATTCTTATATCCATACATGACTACTGGAGGTTCTTAATATATAGTTAAACATACACTTACCTTAATGATCCAGTAGTTCTACTCCTAGGTATTTATTCAAGTGAAATAAAAGCTTATAGTCATTGAAACCTATATGTGAATACCCCAAACTAGAAACAAACCCAAATGTACCTCACCTGGTGAATTGATAAATTTTGGTACATTCATAAAAATGAAATACTGTTTGGCAGTGCATACATCAACATGAGTGGGTGTCAGATACATTATGATATTATGCTAAGTGAAAGAAGGCAGGCTCAAAAGGCAAGGTACTGTATGATTCCATTTTAATGATATCTTAGAATAAACATAACTAAAGGAACAGAAAACTGACTATTGGTTGCCAAGGTGTGGGGGCACAGTTTGACTGCAAAGGACAGGAGGGAGTTTTTTGTGGTGGTCTCTGTTGTCTGTTAGTCACTGAGTTGTGTCTGACTCTTAGTGATCCGTGGACTGTAGCACACCAGGCTCCTCTGTCCACTGAACTATCCAGGCAAGAATACTGGAGTGGGTTGCCATTTTCTCCTCCAGAGGATCTTCCAGACCCCTAGACCCCGATCTTCCAGACCTGATTTCCAGGTCTGGAATCAGACCCAGATCTCCTGCATTGCAGGTAGATTCTTTACCAATCTGAGCTACCAGGGAAGTCCACATTGTCTATATCTTGTTTGTGGTGGTGGTTACATGCCTAAGTGTTTTTCAAACTCAGAAGTGCACACTCAAAAGTGAATTTTAGTATATATAAATTATACCTCAGTTAAACTTTTAGCATGTAAAATGTCACCATATTAACATATTTTGGAAAATATCTAAAGAAAATGTAGTTTGTTTTTAAGAGTTTGCTTATAAAAGCAAAAATAAACAAATGGGACCTAATTAAACTTAAAAGCTTCTGCACATCAAAGGAAACTATTAGCAAGGTGAAAAGACAGCCTTCAGAATGGGAGAAAATAATAGCAAATGAAGCAACCGACAAACAACTAATCTCAAAAATATACAAGCAACTCCTCCAGCTCAACTCCAGAAAAATAAATTACCCAATCAAAAAATGGGCCAAAGATCTAAATAGACATTTCTCCAAAGAAGACATACAGATGGCTAACAAACACATGAAAAGATGCTCAACATCACTCATTATCAGAGAAATGCAAATCAAAACCACTATGAGATACCATTTCACACCAGTCAGAATGGCTGCGATCCAAAAGTCTACAAATAATAAATGCTGGAGAGGGTGTGGAGAAAAGGGAACCCTCTTACACTGTTGGTGGGAATGCAAACTAGTACAGCCACTATGGAGAACAGTGTGGAGATTCCTTAAAAAACTGGAAATAGAACTGCCTTATGATCCAGCAATCCCACTGCTGGGCATACACACTGAGGAAACCAGAAGGGAAAGAGACACGTGTACCCCAATGTTCATCGCAGCACTGTTTATAATAGCCAGGACATGGAAGCAACCTAGATGTCCATCAGCAGATGAATGGATAAGAAAGCAGTGGTACATATACACAATGGAGTATTACTCAGCCATTAAAAAGAATACATTTGAATCAGTTCTAATGAGGTGGATGAAACTGGAGCCTGTTATACAGAGTGAAGTAAGCCAGAAGGACAAACACCAATACAGTATACTAACGCATATATATGGAATTTAGAAAGATGGTAACGATAACCCTGTATACGAGACAGCAAAAGAGACACTGATGTATAGAACAGGCTTATAGACTCTGTGGGAGAGGGAGAGGGTGGCAAGATTTGGGAGAATGGCATTGAAACATGTGAAATGTCATGTATGAAACGAGATGCCAGTCCAGGTTCAATGCACGATGCTGGATGCTTGGGACTGGTGCACTGGGACGACCCAGAGGGATGGTATGGGGAGGGAGGAGGGAGGAGGGTTCAGGATGGATTTTCTTTTAAAAATTAAAAAAAAAAAAAAAAAGTTTGCTTATGTAACTTTTTGGGAGTAGAGAGTGGTGGACAGGCATCACTGGTATTTGTAAACTTATTTGAAGCTCTAGGAAACATGTACATGCTGAATTTGCATTTAGCAAACATTCTTATGGTAAGTGTAAAAGAATGAATGTTATAATTAGTAAAGCCTAAGAGTGTCTTTGCTTTACAGATAAAGAACCTGAAGCCTTGTTTAGGTAGCTAAAGTCACACAGCTGCTTAGTGGCAGAGACAGGTCTAGAATTTGAGTGGTGCATTACTAATTTGATGCTTGTTTTACTAAAACACTTTATATTCTGAGTTATTTTTTCTAGAGACTATTTTAAATTCCCTTTCAGAACCTTTCAATTGTGTCATCTTTGAGCTGGAAACCACTCCCTTCCTAGTGGTAGGAAAATCCTGTGTCTGGTTGATAATAGGAAGGCTAAGTTTGAGAGATACTACATCACTTGAAAGTTGGTGTAGACATAGCAAACAAATTTAGTTATAAAGACACTTTGCTTTAACTGTGGGAAACTGGATGCTAGGTTTTGGGGTTTCAGGTACTACTGTTTAGAAATTGACTTTTGTAACTTCATTACATAAAAAATAATCTTTTAAAATTATTATGATTATTGGTTTGTTGGGAAGTAAGAAAAGGTTTTAGAGTGTCGGTTCCTTCTTGTTACCTTAAGTAATGAAGATTTATAAATACTGAGATGTAGGCGGAACCCCTGGAGATGATCTTAATAGTTATACATTTAGGAAATGGATAATGGAATATCCTTCAGAATGTAACAGCAGGTTTAGTTGTTTTTTGCTCTTGAGACTCAGCTTACTTACATTGTCTGTCCTGTGTTCACCTCCCTCCTTGTATAGTAGTTTCACGTTTGCCACTGAATCTCAGTTCTAGAACCAGGCTTAGAGTTCCTGCCCCTCAGAGATATTGGTGATATTGTGGATATTGCAGACTCAGTCACAGACCTAGCAGGTGATTTCTTTCTTGATTTTGAAGCTGTGTCTGTATCCTGCAACCTTCCTAGGGATAATTTCCTGCCAGCCATAGCCCCAGGCGGAGTTGGCTGTTGTTTTCTTTACACGGGAGCCCTAACCAGCCTTAGCTCTGACCTAGCTCTGCCAAGTCCTCTTTTTGAAATGGAGTGCTTTTAGACCCTGATCCCCAGGGAAGCCAAACTCCCAGCTGCCTTTGCCTGTTTATAGATCAGGAACCCAGTGGGCCCCTGGCTTCAGCCTCACATCATTTTGCATCTGTGTTCCTTATCACTGCCTGAGACATATTATTTTTTGAGCCAGCTATATATTGTTTTTTATATATTTGATACATTCATATGTTAATTGTTATTTGGATGAATTTACTGTACCATTTTGACTAGAAGCCTTTTACTTGTTGTTCAGTGGCTAAGTTGTGTCTCTTTGCCACCCCATGGATGGCAGTATATGAGGCTTCTCTGTCCTCCACTATCTCCTGGAGTTTGCTCGTGTTCATGTCCATTGATTAATGATGCCATACAACTGTCTCATCCTCTGCTGCCCCCTTCTGTTGCCTTCAGTCTTTTCCAGCATCAAGGTCTTTTCCAATGAGTTGGCTCTTTGTATCAGGTGACCAAAGTATTGGAGCTGCAGCTTCAGCAATAGTCCTTCCAGTGAATATTCAGAATTGATTTCCTTTAGGGTTGACTGGTTTGATCTCCTTGCAGTCCCAGGGACTCATCACCACAGTTAAGTATTCATTGTTTGGTGCTCAGGCTTCTTTATGATCCAACTCTCATATCTGTACATAACTGCTGGACAAACCATAGCTTTGACTATATGGATTTTTGTTGACACAGTGATGTCTCTGCTTTTCAACACACTGTTTAGATTTGTCATAGTTTTCCTTCCAAGGAGCAAGCGTCTTTTAATTTAATGGCTGCAGTCACCATCTGCAGTGATCTTGGAGCCCAAGAAAATAAAATAAAAATAAAATGATTCCACTGTTTCCCCTTCTATTTGCCATGAAGTGATGGGACCGGATGCCATGGTCTTAGTTTTTTCAATATTGAGTTTCAAGCCAGCTTTTTCACTCTCCCCTTTCACCCTCATCAAGAGGCTCTTTAGTTCCTCTTCACTTTGTGCCATTAGAGTGGTATCGTCTGTATATCTGAAGTTGTTGATATTTCTCCCAGCAATCTTGATTCCAGCTTGTGATTGATCCAACCTGGCATTTTGCATGATGTACTCTACATATAAATTATGTAAGCAGGGAGACAATATGTAGCCTTTTTGTACTCCTTTCCTAGTTTTGAACCAATCCATTGTTCCATGGTTGATTCTAACTGTTGCTTCTCGACCCATGTATAGGTTTCTGTGTTTCTCAGGAGACAGGCAAGGTGGTCTGGTAGTCTGATCTCTTTAAGAATTTTCCATAGTTTGTTGTGATCCACACAATCAAAGGCTTTAGTATAGTCAGTGAAGCAGAAGTAGATGTTTTCTGGAACTCCCTTGGTTTCTCCATGATCCAATGAATGCTGGCATTTTGATCTCTGATTCCTCTGCCGTCTTTTTTTTTAGACATACATATTTTATTGAAGCATAGTTGACTTAAAATGTTTCAGGTGCACAGCAAGGTGATTCACTTATACAAATACACATATAATATTTTGAAATTATTTTCCACTATAATTATTAGGAGATATTGACTGTAGTTCCCATGATGTACAGTAAACCTTTGTTGCTTGTTGCATATATATTTTTTAATCAGAAATCTAGCATTTTATTCATACTAAGCAACACAAGTAGAATCAAAATGTCATAATTTTTTTAGTTAGGCAAAAATTCATAAGTTTTCTAACATATATATATATATATATAAAATACATATTTATACGTTGTATAGTTGCTAAGTCATGTCGACTCTTTGTGACCCATGGACTGTAGTCAACCAGGCTCCTCTGTCTGTGGGGTTTCCCAGGCAAGAATGCTGGAGTGGGTTCCCATTTCCTTCTTCGGGTATCTTTTGTATACATACGTATTTCTGCTTTTTTGCTTCTGTAGTTTTTGTACTACACTTGATAAAGGCTTGAGAAAGAACATTTAAAAAAAAGAGATGGAGAAATTGTGGAACATAAACTAAATGAATTCTGAGCACTGAATATGAAATAGGAAAAGTGAAACAAGCTAGATAAAAGTAAAAGATCATCATATAGCCCAGTTGTTTTTTTAACATGAATGCTCATTAGAAACTTATTTGGAGCTCTGGAGAAAAAAAGCAATACCTGAGCATTTGTATTTTTCAGAAAGTTTCAAGATCACAATTGTGATACGCATCTGAATTTTAAAAAGTGGTTACAGATTTTTCTATTAGATCCTAGTTTTGGTGATACAGAATTCTCTTATGTTTCTGTTGACCAATCATGATATAGTGGTATTAAGTGAGTAATAGTTACATAATCACAATAGTGAGAGTTGGACCATAAAGAAAGCTGAGCATGGAAGAAGTGATGCTTTTAAACTGTGGTGTTGGAGAAGACTCTTGAGAGTCCTTTGGACAGCAAGGAGATCAAACCAGTCAGTCCTAAAGGAAATCAGTCCTGAATATTCATTGGAAGGACTGATGCTGAAGCTGAAACTCCAATACTTTGGCCACCTGATGCAAAGAACTGACTCATCTGAAAAGACCCTGATGCTGGGCAAGATTGAGGGCAGGAGGAGAAGGGGATGACAGAGGATGGGATGGTTGGATGGCATCACTAACTCGATGGACATGAGTTTGAGCAAGCTCTGGGAGTTGGAGATGTACAGGGAAGTGTGGCATTCTGCAGTCCATGGGGTTGCGAAGAGTCGGACATGACTGAGCAACTGAACTGAACTAAATCAAGATCGTGAAAAGATGTTTATCAGTTTTCACAATCAATAGCCAGACAGTGGGGTCAAGCAGAGTGATGTGGTAAGTCGAAGTGCTTACATGCACATCTTTTCATCCACCTAGCCAGTCTGTGTCTTTGGTTGGTGCATTTAATCCATTTACATTTAAGGTAATGATTGATACGTATGATCCTATTACCGTTTTCTTGTTTTGGGTTTATTTTCTGTAGGTCTTTTCTTTCTCTTGTGTTTCCTGCCTAGGGACGTTTCTTTAGCATTTGTTGTAAAGCTGGTTTGGTGGTGCTGAATTCTCTTAACTTTTGTTTGTCTGGAAAGCTTTTGGTTTTTCCATCAAATCTAAAAGAGAGTCTTGCTGGGTAGAGTATTCTTGGTTTTAAGTTCTTCCCCTTCATCACTTTAAATATATCATGCCTTTCCCTTCTGGCTTGTAGAGTTTCTGCTGAGAAATCAACTGATAGCCTGATGGGAGTTCCCTTGTATGTTATTTGTCATTTTTTCCTTGTTGCTTATAATATTTTATCTCTGTCTTTAATATTTGTCAGTTTGATTATTACGTGTCTCAGTGTGTTCCTTCTTGGGTTTATCCTGCCTGGGACTCTCTGTGCTTCCTGGACTTGGTTGACTATTTACTTTCCCATGTTAAGGAAGTTCTCAGCTGTTACCTCTCAAGTATTTTCTCAGGTCCTTTCTCGCTCTCTTCTCCTTCCAGGACCCCTATACTGCAAATGGTGTATTTAATGTTGTCCCAGAGTTCTCTTAGGCTGTCTTTATTTCTTTTCATTCTTTTTTCTGTATTCTGATCTGTGGCAGTGATTTCCACCATTCTGTCTTCCAGGCTATTTATCTATTCTTCTGCCTCAGTTATTCTGCTATTGATTCCTTCTAGTATATTATTCTCTGTCTGTTTGTTCTTTAGTTCTTGTAGGTCTTTGATAAACATTTCTTGCCTCTTCTCAATCTTTACCTCCATTCTTTTCCCAAGATTCTGGATCATCTTCACTATCATTATTCTGAATTCTTTTTCTGGAAGGTTGCCTGTCTCCATTTAGTTTTTTTTCTGAGGTTTTATCACATCCCTTCATTTGGGACATAACTTTCTGCTTTTTCATCACGATTAACTTTCTGAAATAGGATTTTTGCATTAGCCAGTGTGAGACTGTTCTTCTTCTGTCTGCCTTCTGATGGCTGAGGCTAAGAGGCTTGTGTAAGCTTCTTGATGGGAGGGACTGGCTATGGGAAAAACTGGGTCTTGTTTGGTGGGCAGGGCCTTGTTCAGTAAGGCTTTAATCCTGCCTGGGACTCTCTGTGCTTCCTGGACTTGGTTGACTGTCCAACCATCTGCTGTTGGCTGGGATTGTACTCCCTCCCTGGTAGTTGTTTGGCCTGAGGGGACCCAGCCCTGGGGTCTAAGGGCTCTATGTTAGGGTTAATGGTGAACTCCAGGAGGGTTTATGCCAAGGGGGAGCTTCCAGTGCCCCTGCCCCTGTGGTGAGCCCCTGCCAACCCACACCTCCACAGGTGATCCTCCAGAACTAGCAGCTAGTTTTGAATCCATCTCCTGTGGGGTCACTGCTCCTCTCCTTTGGGTCTTGGTGCGTGCTAAATTTTGTTTGTGCCCTCCAAAACTGGAGTCTCTGTTTCTCCCAGTCCTCTGGAAGTCCTTTAATCAAATCCCGCAGGCCCTCAAGGCCAGATTCCCTGGGAATTCCTTGTCCGTTTGTCAGATCCCCAGACTGGGAAGCCTAATGTGGGGGTCAGAATCTTCACAGCAGTGTGGGAACTTCTTTTGTAATACTGTTGTCCAGGCTGTGGGTCACCCACCTGGTGGATATGGGATTTGGTTTTACTGTGAATGTGCCCCTCCTACCATCCCGCTGTGGCTTCTTCTTTCTTTGGATGTGGATTATCTTTTTTTTTGGTGGGTTCCAGTGTCCTCCTGTCGATGGTTGTTCAACAGCGAGGTGCAGTCTTGGTGCTCTCGCATGATGAGATTCCTCTGCCTTTTCTAAACCCAGCTCGTACATCTGGAATTTCTCAGTTCATGTACTGCTGAAGGCTGTCTTGAAGGATTTTGAGCATAACCTTGCTAGCATGTGAAATGAGCACAGTTGTAGGGTAGTTTCAGTATTGTTTGGCATTGCCCTTCTTTGGGACTGGAATGAAAACTGACTTGAGTTTTCCAAATTTGCTGACATACTGAGTGCAGCACTGTAACAGCATCATCTTTTAGGATATTAAATATCAACTGGAATTCCATCACCTCCGCTAGCTTTGTTTGTAATAATCCTTCCTAAGGCCCACTTCAGGTCACACTCCAGGACATCAGCTCTAGGTTAGTGACCACACCATTGTGGCTAAATTCTTAGAATGATACCTAGCATAAAGTCAGTTCTTTATATATGGCAACTATTGTATTTTCAATGAGTCCTAGAATTTCCTGTTGTTTTCTGTGTTTAGGTAGTATGGATAGATAAATAGATGTATGAGCTTGTGTGTGCTAAGTCACTCCAGTTGTGTCCGACTCTCTGTGGCCCTGTGGACTGCAGCCTGCCAAGCTGCTCTATCCATGGGATTCTCCATGCAAGAATACTGGAGTGGGTTGCCGTGCCTTCCTCAAATAGATGTCTACGTGCGCGCGCGTGTGTGTGTATTTATATACATGTGCACTATATATATATCCACACTATTTCAATAGATGTCTATTTATAGTGTGCATATATGTATTGTGTGTGTGTGTATGTGTATTTGTGTATCTATATAGTTATCCCAAAACACTTGTCAGTCATTATTTGAAATTTTAGCAAATGTGTCTGGGGGTTATGGCATATATGGAGGCTTTGAGGTGGGACATTATGTTGTTGTTGTTGTTTTCATTTTTTCTTTACTATTATTAGTATTACTGTTATTTATTTTTTTTTAAAAACCCTTGTGTCGAGGTGGGTGGAACATTTAAATTGAATTTCAATCTATGTCCTGGAAACCTTGAATTGGAAAATTTTCAGGAGAAATTGGAATTTTTTTTCAATATTGTAAAGTGCTGAGGTGCTGTATTCTTTGTGGTATTCCAGTAATTGATAATTCTTTTAAGCTCTATTGCATGTACTTTACATTAGCTACTAATAAAAAAAAAATCAGTGCAGTTTGTGTGGATATCATAAGAAATTATGGACATTGTAATGGAGTGGATTTTAAGTCAGGAAAATGGAGTGTTGAAAGTATACATGAGGGGCTCCCTGGTGTCTCAGTGGTGAGGAGTCCACTTGCCAATGCAGGAGACAGGGTTTGTGGGAAGGTCTCTCATGCTGCGGAGCAGCTGAGCCCACGTGCCACAACTGGTGAGCCTGTTCTCTAGAGCCCTGGAGCCGCAACTGGTGAGCCTGTGTGCCACAGCTGCTTGAAGCTGTGTGCCCTGGATCCCATGCTCTGCAACAAGGGCAGCCACCACAGTGAGAAGTCCTCACGCTGCACCTACAGAGGAGCCCCCGACTTGCCGCCACTAGAGAAAAGCCTGCACAGCGACGAAGACCCAGCACAGCCCAAAATTCGTTAAATAAGTAAATATTCTTAAAAAGTGTACATGAGTGGGGAAGAAGGGTGGTTTTGAGGTAGAGGTTTTGGCTTCAACAACCACAGTTATGCTGAGGTAAAAATCTTCTTTGGGAAAGAGGCACAAAAAAGAGGGATAAAGTATTAGACAAACTTCCAGTTTGTATTTTAGTTTTCATATGCTTGTATATTGTGACCCCTAAAGACTTCACTCTAGTCTGTTAAAGTTTACCCATTAATTCAGAAGCGTAAATTAAAATTTTTTTCTTTTAAAATAGAAATGTCAACTATTCTTGGATGTTGGCTTTGAATTAGCGGAGGAATGAGTCTGATAGCTTACCATCTATTACTGTTTTTAAGGGAATCCTGAGTCAATTATTCTGCTGTTTAGAGAGATTGCGCTTGGTAATAAATGATCTTACTTTATTTCTTTGACTGAAATAATATTATAGACACACTGCTTCCTTTTTGCTCTTACCTCAAGCCCTGAGTATGCCTTTGCTTTTATTTTTATCTTATATTGTAAACTGCGGTGTGTGTCTAGGTGTTTGGAACCATGAAAATGTATTACCAAGTAAGAAGCATGTCATAAGGCCATTTAGAATTTTAAAGTTAATCTACCAGTCATGAATAATAAGAACTAATTCAATATGTCATCCCATCAGGTAGTCATTTTCAGGTGAACTTTAGATGTTGAGAGAGTACTGATCCATCCATCTAATGACTACATTTGTGCTACTTTACTTAAGTTGATAAGATCTTAATGGTTATGCATTTCTCCCCAAACTGAAAGGATTTTTTAAAAATACTTTGTTAACTCTTTAATTGTCAGAAGATCAGTCCTGGATGTTCATTGGAAGGACTGATGTTGAAGCTGAAACTCCAATACTTTGGCCACCTCATGTGAAGAGTTGACTCATTGGAAAAGACGCTGATGCTGGGAAGGATTGGGGGCAGGAGGAGAAGGGGACGCCAGAGGATGAGACGGCTGGAAGCCATCACCAACTCGATGGACATGAGTTTGGGTGAACTCCGGGAGTTGGTGATGGACAGGGAGGCTTGGCGTGCTGCGGTTCATGGGGTCTCAAAGAGTCAGATACGACTGAGCGACTGAACTGAACTGTGGCGGGATTCTTAATTTAAGTAGAGGTTTCATTAGTATTCTGATCCAGAATCTTTCCGATGCGAGGAAATAATTAGACACTATTTATCATGATAATTGCTAAAATTTTACTTTTTTATTATTTTTCTTCTTTTTTCAATGTGAGATGAGACTTTTAACATTTTAAAATTATTGAGAAATAACTGATATCTGTAGTATAAGTACAACTGTTTGTCATCTATCAAAGTAGGTAGAAGCTTTATATTGAGCCTTTGCCGTTGACATTTTTGTTGTACTGACTGACAAATTTCCTTTGGTCTGTATTGCCCTTTATTGGGCCTTTGTAAAGCAGATAGAGTGAGGGAAAGATCACAGTATTTGAAATCAGAGGATTTAAAGTCCTGTCTCTGTCAGTTTACTTGCTTTTTGACTTTCACCTGTTGAGATTATTCTTTTCAAATTACTTTTAAAGAAAACAATGATATCTGTCTCATAGTATTGCTGTCAATATTAAAATTAAATAAAATGCTTTGTGACCTATATCATAACTCTTAAGAGTGTTACAGGGTGTTTTCCCGTTGTGACGCTTGTTGTATTTTAGCAAAATAGCAATGCTGTGTGCTTAGTTGCTCAGTCATGTCTGGCTCTTTGCGACCCCATGGACTGTAGCCCGCCAGGCTCCTCCGTCCATGGAATTCTCCAGGCAAGAAGACTGGAGTGGGTTGCCATGCCCTCCTCCAGGGGATCTTCCAACCCAGGGATTGAACGTAGGTTTCCCTCATTACTGTCTGAGCCACCAGGGAAGCCCGAAACAGCAATACTGTCCTTAAAGATTTCCATTGTATGGGTGGCATACCAACTTTCAATTTGATGTATCAGTTTTAGTATTATTTAGGGTGAATATCCTTTGGTTTTTGTCTGCCTTTATATTTTCCCTGATGGTAAATTTCTTCACTGTGCGAGGATTCTTCCTTTGCCAAAGTTAGAAATTGGTTAGACTTTATCTTTACATTCAGCTTCATGATGTCATGAAAAATAAGGCCTGTCTAGAGTCTAAACTGGGACCCAGCCTTTCTCGAAGTCACTGGTTCTCAGTGGGGTCAGTACCTGCCCATGTTGTGCTTGGATCTTTGAGGGTGCACTTTTGGTTGTCACAGTGATTAAGGTGGGGTAGGTACAGCATTGGCATTCAGTGAGCAGTAGTCACGAATGCCATATATCCCACAAGATACGAGGCAGTTGTGCATGGATTTTGAACATTTCCCCAGACCTTCTTATGGGTGAAAAACCTGTTTGTACTCATCTGATTCTAATTTGGTTTTACACTTAAACACAAAGTGTTTTTTTGCCTGGCTTTAATAGATACTGAGTTTTCCAGGAACGTAACTACTGAGTAAACGAAGGGCAAATTGTATTTTGTTTTGTTCAGAAACAAGAGTTGTTAACTGTTTTGGAAAATCTTATTATCAGTGGCATTGCTGCTTATGGTATTTGATTTCCCAACACAGATCATTTGTGCCAATCTTCATTTGTAACTGTCATGTTCATGGTATTTCTATGTGTGGGAGCAAGTGTCTATTTCCTTATTAATATGAATTCTAGGATGGTTATATTGGAACATTAATGTATTAAAATATTTTTTAAATTACTTTTTCTCCTCTTATTTTACATCAGGCATTATATTAATTTTTCAAAACCAAAGACAGGTAAGTTACCTACTTGCGTTACATTTCAGATTTATGCTTTCAAAACGAAAAACTTTTGTTTTAGTGGAGTTTCAGGATGGAACCTGTATTTAATGGAAGCCTATGTGCCCTTCCAGGGTGAGAGAGGAGGTCCATGTTGGTTTCATTATTGATGTCTGTTCTTCTCTTTCCTTTTCTTCCTTCTCCCTTCCTTCTCTGTTTTCCTTTCCCCTTATGATCCAAAATTACTGCAGCCATGAACTTAAAAGATGCTTACTCCTTGGAAGGAAAGTTATGAGCAACCTAGACAGCATATTGAAAAGCAGAGACATTACTTTGCCAACAAAGGTCTGTCTAGTCAAGGCTATGGTTTTTCCGGTAGTCATGTATGGATGTGAGAGTTGGACTGTGAAGAAGGCTGAGCGCCGAAGAATTGATGCTTTTGAACTGTGGTGTTGGAGAAGACTCTTGAGAGTCCCTTGGACTGCAAGGAGATCCAACCAGTCCATTCTGAAGGAGATCAGCCCTGGGATTTCTTTGGAAGGAATGATGCTAAAGCTGAAACGCCAATACTTTGGCCACCTCATGTGAAGAGTTGACTCATTGGAAAAGACTCTGATGCTGGGAGGGATTGGGGGCAGGAGGAGAAGGGGACGACAGAGGATGAGATGGCTGGATGGCATCACCGACTCGATGGAGATCAGTTTGGGTGAACTCCGGGAGTTGGTGATGGACAGGGAGGCCTGGCGTGCTGCGATTCATGGGGTTGCAAAGAGTCGGACACAACTGAGCGACTGAACTGAACTATGATCTACTTGATATATAGATAAGAATATGGTGCTGTATATGTAAATAATAAAGCATATAATAAAATCAATACCTGTGAACCCACCACCCAACTTAAGAGAAAGAACATTATCAGTGCTGTTGGTATATTTCATTTAGTTTTATTTAACTCTAAAAATGGAACCATTCTGTATGTATATTCTTGTTTGCTTTGGCTAATCAACATTATGTTTTTAAAGATTCATTCTTATGGATATGTGTAATCGTGGTTAATTTTCTCAGATATGTGTGTGAATTGTATGACTGTTACCACGGTGTATCTCTTCTCAAGACGGACATTTTTTTTTTTTTTCTTCCATTTTGTTGGCATTACAGATCTATTCCTACTTAGGTCTTCAGGTACAAGTATTCTACAGCAGTGAATTTTAAACATTTTTGATGGTGATCAACCCCTGCCCACCTTCACCCACTATTTAGTTCAGTTCAGTCGCTCAGTTGTGTCTGACTCTTTGCGACCCCATGAACCTCAGCACGCCGGGCCTCCCTGTCCATCACTGACTCCTGGAGTTCCCTCAAACTCATGTCCATTGAGTCGGTGATGCCATCCAACCATCTCATCCTCTGTCGTCCCCTTCTCCCCTTGCCCTCAATCTTTCCCA
>NW_011494940.1:2130500-2138329 GCF_000754665.1 Bison bison bison
CAGCTTTTCGCATGAGGTGGCCAAAGTATTAGAGTTTCAGCTTCAACATCAGTCCTTCCAATGAATACCCAGGGCTGATCTCCTTTAGGATGGACTGGTTGGATCCTTGCTGTCCAAGGGACTCTCAAGAGTCTTCTCCAATACCACAGTTCAAAAGCATCAATTCTTCGGCGCTCAGCTTTCTTCACAGTCCAACTCTCACATCCATACATGACCACTGGAAAAACCATAGCCTTGACTAGACAGACCTTTGTTGGCAAAGTAATGTCTCTGCTTTTTAATATCCTGTCTAGGTTGGTCATAACTTTCCTTCCAAGGAGTAAACGTCTTTTAATTTCATGGCTGCAGTCACCATCTGCAGTGATTTTGGAGCCCCCAAGAATAAAGTCTGACACTGTTTCCACTGTTTCCCCATCTATTTGCCGTGAAATGATCCACCCACTATTACACAGACAGAAAAATGAGAATCAGTATTCACCCATATTACATGTGATGCATTCCTGTTTTTCTCTTTTTTTCTCTTTATATTCTGACTGTGCCCTAGATGACTTCACAGTTTAGGGTCTTTGACTTGGTTTCCTTTGGAGAACGGGTGTGTTGATCTGGCTTTTCTGTACTGATAGAGTGTTTCAGGGATAGCATTTCATGAGGTGAGAGTGCAGCTGGCTAAGCAGGAGGACTGTTCCACACCTGGAAACATCTGGCTCTTGGGCTCTATAAAGTTTCAGCTAGCACTAAATTTGGATTTAGCCCTTAAGTACCTGCTACTCCTTGATGAAATGAATTCCTTAGGTATGCCTTAACTAAATATTTTGAGTTATTCCAGTGTTAGACCATTCTCTGAGGATGCAAGGAGCTGGGTTGCTTTTGGCTTTCTATTCTTGATATTTACTGTGATGTCAGACTTGGCTCCCCCTATTGCTTATCTTAACCATAAACTGTATATTCTTTAAGGCTCAGATCTTAGTAGTTGATTCTTCAGTTTTCTGGTGGCTTGCTAGTGCATATTCAGATACTTCATGTATTTCCTCTTTCTTGAAGTCTTCATTCTGTTTGCAGACTAAATAGCTAGCATTTTTTTTCACTGAAGAGGAAAAGAGTTAATTTACATGGGAATTTATTTGACTTTAATCTTAAGTAATTATAAAGTTAAGCAGAGAACTACATGTTTTAACTCTGATTTAGTGTTTATAGTTATTTAGAATTATTAGAATTGTAACTTACAGAGCTATGCTTTGAATCTCAGAGGGAGAATATTTGCACTTGGTACTGTTCTTGATGACTCTTAACAGGAGTAACCAAGGTACTGTTGTGTGTATATATATAGTTTTAGCTAGCACTAAAACTGTGTGTATATATAGTTTTAAATCTTGTTTTTATGACTGTAGGACTCAAAAATATTAAATAGGCATTGTATTCATTCCAGTCTAGAAGTTGTGTATGGTTTGCATTATTGTTTTTTGTAGCAAAATATATGTAACATAAAATTTACTTTTTCAACCATTTTTAAATATACAGTTCAGTGGCATTCAGTATATTCACATGATTGTGCAACTATCCCCACCATCCGTCTCCAGAACTTGAACTTTCCAAAATGAAGCTGTGTACCTATTCAGGGTTAACTTTCTTTGCTGCTCTCCCCTCAGCCCATAGCAACCTCCATTCTGCTCTCTGTCTCTAGGAATATGACTACTCTGAGTATCTACTGGCCACCTGGATTGTTTCCATTTTTTGGCTGTTGTGATTAACGCTACTATGTACATTGGTGTACAGATATCTGTGTGAGTCCTGCTTTCAGTTCTTTTAGGTATACGCTCAGTAATGGAATTGCTGGATCGCATGGTAATTCTGTGTTTAATTTTTTGGGGGGAATGAATATACATTTTACTGGTTTTCTTTTGCATCTGTATTATAGATATATTTTTAATAAATAATTACAGGTCTGTTTCTATAATTTTCCAGTGGCTGCATAGGGTTCCAGACTATGGCTATGTCTTGGTTTATTTGTCGATGTTTCTATCATTAACAATTCTTGCTATAATAAACACTATTCTGGTTCATTTATTCATCAGATATTTAGTGAACACCTGCATATGCTCGGCATGTGTAATGACTTTTGTACAGACATATTTGCACACATCCATTTACTTAGGATCAAGTTTTTAGAAATGAGACTGTTGGGTCAAAGGATGGGCATATTTTAAAATATGATTATTTTCCTGGAAGTTTTTATAAACTATTTAAAAATATAGTCCCAAATAATGAATAGGAATGTCAGATTCCCCATGCTTTATGAAATACTGGGTATTATTTATCTTTTTAGTATTTGTTAATCTGAGATGATAGTAATTTGCATCTCTTTGGTCACTACTAGTGAAGTAGAACATCTTGTGCTTACAGTTTTGTTTCTTCTTTTGTCAGTTGTGTATTCATGTATTTCTGCTCCTAGCTTTTTCTTATTAACTTGTTAACTTATTAACTTTTTCTTATTAACTTGTATACTGCTGCTACTGCTGCTAAGTCACTTCAGTCGTGTCCAACTTTGTGTGACCCCATAGATGGCAGCCCACCAAGCTCCCCCATCCCTCGGACTCGCCAGGCAAGAACACTAGAGTGGGTTGCCATTTCCTTCTCCATTGCAGGAAAGTGAAAGTGAAGTTGCTCAGTCGTATCCGACTCATAGCGACCCTATGGACTGCAGCCTACCAGGCTTCTCCGTCCATGGGATTTTCCAGGCAGGAGTACTGGAGTGGGGTGCCATATATATATTGTTTTATATTATAGGTATTTCCCCAAATTTTTTTTTCTTCATAATCTCTTTTGCAGTGTAGCTGCTTTACTTTTTATAGTAAGTTTTATTAGTCCTTTACAATTTCTGTTTGGTTTCTTTTTTCTGGTGGTCGTGGCCCACCCTGATTTAAGTCTGTGTGTGTGTATGGGTGTGTGTGTGTGTATGTTTGTATGTTTGTAAGGGAGTGGTTTATAGAAAAACTTTCTTAAAATAGAAATCTTTGCATGAAGTGATCTGTTTTGAATTAAATCTGACATTGAAAGTAGTTTGGGAAAATGAAATGTAAAAGGCAGGTGATGAATCAAAAGTTTAACTTTTTTTTTTTAAATGAAAATCTTCATAAAGATTGATGAAAACATTTCCAAACCAATACTTACTTGCCATAGAAAACAAGTACATATTGAACCTAATTTACTTTTTATTGATCTCTTAAGGATTCAGGGGATATTTACTTGTTAATTTAGATATGTAGGCTATAGTAGATTGGAGAAATGGTACATTAACTTCAGGAGATATTCCACAGATTTTTACTTGTTCTCAAAATTTCTTTCATTATGTGTCATTAGAGGTTGCTGAAGAGGATGCTGCTTCGGTTGGTATTTGTCTTTGTAACTGCTTTTGCCTATATCTCATTCCTTGAAACCTTTGATTACTTTAATCCTGATCTTTTCTGTATCTTGTTGCTATATCTGGTTCCTGATTGTTTTTAATCTTTTCAATACCTTTATTCTTTTGTTTCTATTCTTGATTTCAACGCGAGCTTTATAAGGATTGAAAGAACTTAGTCATACCATGTAGTCTTTAATTTTTATATACAGATTCTTTCCAGCATTGTGTACATTTTAAGCTCCAAGTGCACAACTCTTCTGGACATTTGAGTTTGCTGACTACCTGGATGTTAGTGGAGGATGTATATGTAGAGCAAGTATTACAGTCATTTGACCTATAATATAATAATGAAGAGTGAAATATAATAATGGAGAGTGGAAAAGCTGGCTTAAAACTCAGCATTCACAAAACTAAGATCATGCATCTTGTCCCATCACTTCATGGCAAATGGAAGGGGAAAAAGTAGAATCAGTGACAGATTTTTCTCTTCTTGGGCTCCAAAATCACTGTGGATGGTGACTGCAGCCATGAAATAGAAGATACTTGCTTCTCGGAAGAAAAACAGTGCCAAACCTAGACAGCATAGTAAAAAGCAAAGACATCACTTTGCTGACAAAGGTCTGTATAGTCAAAGCTATGGCTTTTCCAGTAGTCATGTATGGATATGAGAGTTGGACCATAAAAAAGCCTGAGTGCTGAAGAATTGATGCTTTCAAATTGGTGCTAAAGAAGACTCTTGAGAGTCCCTTGGACTTCAAGGAGATCAAACCAGTCAGTCCTAAAGGAAATCAACCCTGAATATTCATTGGAAGGACTTAGGCTAAAGCTGAAGCTCTAATACTTTGACCACCTGATGGGAAGAGCCAACTCGTTGGAAAAGACCCTGATGCTGGGAAATATTGAAGGCAAAAGGAGAAAAGGGCAGCAGAGGATGAGATAGTTAGATAGCATCACCAACTCAATGGACATGAATTTGAGCAAGCTCCAGGTTATAGTGGAGGACAGGGATGTCTAGCTTGCTGCAGTCCATGAGGTCACAAAGAGTTGGATACAACTTAGCCACTGAACAACAACAAACAATAATGAAATAAAATCATACTTATAATGATTTGATGAAAATGTTGAGCCTTATGAACTTAATCATGAATCTGTCTTGTGACCTTGATCAAATCCTTTAAAGTGGTATAGTTTTCATTTTGCAAATTTGGATGGTTTCTTATTTTAGCTTTCTTTGCCTTAGAGTTTTGCTTGCATAGCAAATGCAAGAGCCAAAGAGTTAAGAGTTCGAGGACTTTAGGGAACATCTGCTGTCTAATTTGTTCTCTCTACAAATATTTACCTGGCACTGTCTTGGTTTTGAGGATACAGTGAAGTCCCTGTCTTCATGGAGTTTACAATCTTTTATGAAACGAAGGTTATACAGAACTCTGTGATCTTATTTAAAGAGTCCTCATTTCATTTTAGTGGGTTTTAACATGCTTAAAAGAAAAAGGATTTGGTCCCTTATATGCCAGATAGGAAATGAGGAACTTGTAAAGCAGGAGGAAGAAATCCTAAAAGAGTGAACAAGGACAGTGCCTCTCAAATTTTTCTGTGTGTATGAATCACATGAGGATCTTGTTAAATTGCAGATTCTGAACCAATAGGTCCAACGTCCTGGGATTTTGCATTTCTAACAAACTTCTGGATGCTGCTCCTGGTACCAGTCTATGAACCACAGTTTGAGTAGCAAGGAATTAGTATTTCATTAAGAGAAAAGAAGAATAACCTGTTAACCTTTTTGAGAGGAGGGATTTGGGGCCATGCAGCATAGGCTTGGAGTTGTGAGCAACACATCACTCAGAACTTGACCTTGGTGAAATGGAATTATAAGAGCTATTAATTTCATATATAAAGAGGGGGTATTGAGGAGGTAGTCAACATCTGTTTTTTTTGGATGGCATCTAGAACTAAGGCTGGATGGTCTTAAAGGGTCTGAAACCTTTGAAAAGATATTAGGAGGTGAAAGACATGAGGATCTTCAGGTATGATAAAAATAACTAGTCAGATAATTTATGAGTGAAGTATTGACTAGGAGGACTTAGTTTGTAATTGGGAAGATTTTCTCTCCTCTTTTACTTATTCTAACTGGCATAGTGATTCTAGTTTTTAAAAAAATGTAAATGCTGGTTCTTGTTTTTTAATATGTATATGTATTTTTTCCTATAGGCACCTTCTGTGTGGAAAGTATGTCAAATTTCTTTGTTACAGGTCTGAATAAAACTTAAGTGTGCTTGAGTTGCCCTTTTCTGATCTGTTCCTCTAGTATCAGCTACTTGGAACATAAATAACCTAGGAGTTCATTTATCTTCATAGAATTAGCAGAAGACTCTTAATCTTGGAGGTGGTGTAAAATGCTCAGTGGATATCAAACATTTACCCATAGGAAAAAATTTGTCAAGCCAGATCTTTGAACCAGCAGCCTTATATTTAGTTCTGTGAATTCACAATGCTAGTGTTTCCAATTATGTTTTTTACATTTTCCCCCATTCTTGTACTGTTTTAGAAGTAATATATATTCATATATCCTCTTTAATAAACACCTAATTTGTTACAGACTGAAGATGTTGGGAAATTACTGCTAACACCCACAATTTATTATGGCTTCTGTCATTGTAATATTGATTTCCTTTGAAAACAGGTATATATGGCAAGGAGACTTAGTTATTGTTTGTTATATAGGCAGAAAGATGTGAAATGTAATCATGGATTCAGGTCAGTTCATTTCAGTCGCTCAGTCATGTCCGACTCTTTGCGACCCCATGAACTGCAGCATACCAGGCCTCCCTGTCCATCACCAACTCCCGGAGTTCACTCAGACTCATGTCCATCGAGTCGGTGATGCCATCCAGCCATCTCATCCTCTGTCGTCCCCTTCTCCTCCTGCCCCCAATCCTTCCCAGCATCAGAGTCTTTTCGAATGAGTCAACTCTTTGCATGAGGTGGCCAAAGTATTAGAGTTTCAGCTTTAGCATCATTTTTTCCAAAGAAATCCCAGGGCTGATCTCCTTCAGAATGGACTGGTTGGGTCTCCATGCAGTCCAAGGGACTCTCAAGAGTCTTCTCCAACACCACAGTTCAAAAGCATCAATTCTTGGGCGCTCAGCTTCACAGTCCAACTCTCACATCCATACATGACCACAGAAAAACCATAGCCTTGACTAGACGGACCTTTGTTGGCAAAGTAATGTCTCTGCTTTTGAATATGCTATCTAGGTTGCTCATAACTTTCCTTCCAAGGAGTAAGCGTCTTTTAATTTCATGGCTGCAGTCACCATCTGTAGTGATTTTGGAGCCCAGAAAAATAAAGTCTGACACAGTTTCCACTGTTTTCCCATCAATTTCCCATGAAGTGGCTGAGATAAATCTCCATGTTCCTTTAATTGTATTAGTTCATTATGATCAAATGAACTACATGTAAAGTGTTTTTAGTAGTTACGTACCCAGTCAATTTCTGGCATATTTAAAAAGCATTTGCTGCACCTATTGTTATTTTGGTATTTAGTTCTTTTTTAACATAATTGTTAAAACTGAAAGTAAAACATCAAAAGCATTATAGTCTGTTCTAGAATCAGGCTAAGGAAAAAATGAAGTAAAACACATTGTATGCTAAAAATATATTATGCAACTTACATCTGAAATTGTTTTGTTAGAGCATGTATTGAAAATGAATTTCAACTCTCCTTATTCTGTAGGTTTTTTATAATGTGATTATCTGAAAGTGGATGTCCATATAAAGTAAGTTTCCAATGTCTTCCAATTTTTAACTCAATTTAACTTTAGAACCATACTCTGCTGCTGCTGCTGCTGCTGCTAAGTCGCTTCAGTCGTGTCCGACTCTGTGCAACCCCATAGACAGCAGCCCACCAGACTCCTCTGTCCCTGGGATTCTCCAGGCAAGAACACTGGAGTGGGTTGCCATTTCCTTCTCCAGTGCATGAAAGTGAAAAGTGAAAGTGAAGTTGCTCAGTCATGTCTGACTCTTCATGACCCCATGGTCTGCAGCCTACCAGGCTCCTCCGTCCATGGGATTTTCCAGGCAAGAGTACTGAAGTGGGTTGCCATTGCCTTCTCTGTTAGAACCATATAAGCCTTTCCTATATATTCTGAAAACTCAATGTAGTAATACCTGGAAATGTAATTGAAATATAAAATAAATGAAAAAATAATGTAAATGTAAAGTAAATGAGAAAGAAATTACAGATAAGCTTAACATTGAAATAATTTAAAAGAAAAAAAGGACATGTCTTGTTAATTTACATTACTGCACTGGTGTATGGGGCTTTTGAGGTCAGGGACTGTGTTATATGTATTTGTGTTTAGCACACATACTAAAGGACTCTTTGTTTAGTGTTTTTTTTGTTTTGTTTTGTTTTTGTTTTTAAGAGTC
>NW_011494940.1:2138429-2158259 GCF_000754665.1 Bison bison bison
TTTTTAAGAGTCATTAGAGCAAATGTTCCTAGTTCTGCTAAAAATCTGTTTTGTTTTTTCTTTATTTAGTTGAAGAAAAATATGAAAGAGTAGTCTGGGGTCATGCAGCCTATTTTTTTTTTTAATATCAATCCTGCTTAGTAGTTTTGTGATGTTGAAAGTAACTTCTCTATACCTTAGTTTTTCTAGTTATAAAATTATAATATTAATAGTCCATTTCATAAGCATTGTTATCAGGATTAAGTGAGATAATTCATGGAAAATGTTTTGAAGAGTTTTTGGTAAATAAGTACTTTCAAGAATATTTTTTAAAAAAAGAATATTAATTGCTGCTAGTCTTTTTATTCAGGAACACCACTCTTGGGATTGTCGATGGTGAATTTATTTTGCTTTTCAAAAGAGGCATATGTATCCAGGTTCCAATATCATAGGTTTGGGTGATTAATATACACACTTAAAATTATTTTTGAATAAAAAATCTTAAGAATTTTTACTTTCAAGGTACTATAACTTTAATTCCTATGGGGAAAAAAGAGAGAATTCATGCATTTAATAAGTCATTTTTTCTTTATAAACTATTTGATACCTATTCTTTACAAGGCATTGTACCATGTGCTAGAAATGTAAAATGGAGCAAACTTGGTATGTCCTTCTGTTGTCTAGAGGCTGGTAGAGAAAGGTACCACTGAGCATAAATCGGTGTTGAAATAATTCCTTTTGTGCCAGATCATTTTATTAAGCCAAACTTTTGGGTGGATTGACTCTTTGCCTTTAATATCATTTGTCATAGGTGCAAAACCTCTATTTGAAGACTTAACTCATTAAATTGTATCTGAAGTTTATGTGTTGATTTCCCTGTTACATTGGGAGATTTTTTTAGGGCAGAGATTAGTCTGAAATATTTCTAGGGCTCCTCAGCCACTGGTAGAGTACTCGTCATATATTAGGTATATAATATTAGTTGAGTAATGAATGAATATTTAGAATGTTAGAAGTAAAAGGAATTTGATTCATGTAAATAATATTAGACACTAGAATTTCTAAAAATTTTAGATCATTTACGTAGGGTTATAACTTTTGATTTTGACTCTAGGGTATTTAAAACACAACTAGTACTGTCTATCACATCATCTTATAAAAGAAGCCATTTTAACACCAAAATAGTAGGAAGGACGGTTTCATAGTAGCACAGTTTGGTAACTTTAAACTCATATTTTGGTCATGGCTGGCACCTATTCAAGAAATGCAGTCCTCTCCTTTTAGAGGTGATGTATCTTAGAGAAGTATCTTAAGTTCTTACAGCAAGGCAGAATGATCAGTGAACTTAAAATCCAGGTCTTCTGACTCTCAGCCCCAAATTTTGATCCTGTCCCCTCAATCTTCATCACATGATGAGATTCAATTCAGTTCAGTTCAGTTACTCAGTCATGTCCGATTCTTTGCAACCCCATGGACTGCAGCATGCCAGGCTTCCCTGTCCATCACCAACTCCCGGAGCTTGCTCAAACTCATGTCCATCAAGTCATTGATGCCGTTGAACCATCTCAACCTCTGATGCCATCGAACCATTTCATCCTCTGTCACCTCCTTCTCCTCCTGCCTTCAATCTTTCCCAGGATCAGGGTCTTTTCCAGTGAGTCAGTTCTTTGCATCAGGTGGCCAAAGTATTGGATCTTCAGCTTCTGTATCAGTCCTTCCAATGGATATTCAGGACTGGCACAGACAATTTGTGCCTTCACTAAAATCTTGTAATTGTTAAGAAGCAGAGCCGGATTAAATCCGTATTACCCAAATCCATTTTAGTGAAATCTGTGGATTCACTTCTGTGTAATCTTAACCTCCTCTAACAGCCCCTGTTCAGTTGTAGAGATGGAATTATAAGTGATTTTAAAAAGACATCTATATTTAGCGTTTTCTTTGTTTGAAAATTTCAGAATTGGGGCTTAAGCAGCTTCTTTGAAGGAAGAAGGCCAGTGCAGCTGCTGTTATAACCCAAGATCTTGATCCACATCCATAGATTGGAATACTGGTGGGCCAGCAATCCTCAGACACCTCACTCAGGACAGGTAAGTGAAAGAGAGAATCAGGATAAGAAAAGTAGGATGAATGCTAATAGTCTTCCTTCCTATTTCTTATTAGATGCAAGCAGCTGACTGCCTTTAAGAATTTAACCCTTTAAGCTGGTTAAAAACAAAGCATTTGAAATCTTATTTGGTTGGGGCAAAGGATTTTCAAGCTTGTAAAATATGTGTCAAATGTTACCTGTGGTGAAATTTAGGATAATTAAAGTTTTTTTTCTTTCTTGTTTTGTACATTTTCCAGGTTGTATTTATGAACTTGTATTATTTATTTATTGTTGTGTAACAAACCACTCAAAACTTAGTGGTTTTAGACCTATCAGTCATTTATTTTGCTTGTGTATCTGTAATTTGGGTAAGGCTCACTTGGTGGGGACAGCTTGTCTGTTAACAAGTGGAATGAGGTGGGGCTGCTGGAGGAAAGGGGGTAGCTCATTCTCCTGAGCTGTAATCATTTGAAGGCTTGCTCACTCTTGTGTCTGGTGGTTAATGCAGGCTGTTGGTAGGGGCCTGGGCTGTAGGCCAGAACACGTATGTATGACCTCTGTTTTTCACTTTTTGGTTTCCTTACAGCATGTTGGCTGGGTTCCAAGAGAGAGCATCCCAAAAGAGCAAGGTGAAGTTGTATGGCATATTTGACTTAGTTTTTGGAAGTCACATACTGTTATTTTGCTCTCTTCTATTGGTTGAGGTAGTCATGAAGGTCTCCCCAGGTTCAGAGGAGTATAGAACCCTACCACTTGAAGGGAAGAGTATCAGCATAAGATTATAAGAGCATATGGCATGGAATCTGCCATTGTAGCCATTTTTGAACTATGTGATTTGCCACGATTTGCATTACTTTTAAGATAAAGAATATAAACATGGGTGTAATAAATGAAAAAGATGAATATTTGGATGAATGTGCATCCAAAAAAACGATGAATATTCCTGGAGAAGGAAATGGCAATCTACTCCAGTACTATTGCCTGGAAAATCCTATGGACAGAGGAGCTTGGTAGGCTATAGTCCATGGGGTCACAAAGAGTTGGACATGACTGAGCGACTTTTTTTTTTTTTTATGGTGTATGAGTCCAATAAGAATTTTGTGTGCTCTCATTTACTGAGATATACTGAAAATAAGATGCCTAAACAGGAAGAAGTAAAATCAATTTTGAGTTTTATTTCATATCAACAAAGCATGTTGCTATAATCAAAAGTAGAGACAAAACTTTATAAACAAGATGAAAAATAAGATTTGTAGTTAGGTTTTTTTGTTTCTAGAAAATGCTAGTTGTTTTTGTTCAAAGTCTACTTGGGTGTTTTTTTTTCTTGTTTATTTTAATAATTTGAGAATTATTTGGGAAACTGGTTTCTAATATAGTAGATGTGAAATGTTTAACAAAAGTATTTAAAATTTGTGGCAGGGAAGTGATTGTCATAGCATAGAATTGACCATATTAATCTTTTTTCTTTTTTTGGTTGCATGTAGTACTTTTGCCTAGAAAATCCCATGGATGGAGGAGCCTGGTAGGCTGCAGTCCATGGGGTCGCTAGAGTCGGACACGACTGAGCGACTTCACTTTCACTTTCATGCATTGGAGAAGGAAATGGCAACCCACTCTAGTGTTCTTGCCTGGAGAATCCCAGGGACGGGGAAGCCTGGTGGGCTGCCGTCTGTGGGGTCGCACAGAGTGGGACATGACTGAAGCGACTTAGTAGTAGTAGCATATGGGATCTTGGTTCCTTGACCAAAGCTTGAATCCTTGCCCTTTTCATTGAAAATATGGAGACTTAACCACTGGACTGCCACAGAAGTGGCATCATTCTTTAAGTGTACAGTTCAGTGGTACTAAATATGTTCACACTATTTTGCCAACAATCTCCTAAATCTTGCAGAACTCTAAATCTTGCAAAATTGAAATTCTACCCAATAAACACCTCCCTATTCCCCTCTCCCTTTAGCCCCTGGCAACCTACATTCTATATTCTGTGTATAAATTTGATCACTCTAGGTACCTCATGTAAATGGAATTGTATACTCTTTATCTTATTGTGACTGGCTTATTTCACTTAGCATGGTGTCCTTGAGGATCGTACACGCTGTAGCATGTATCAGTTTCTTTCATTTTAAGGCTGAATAACATTCCATTGTTTGTGTATAGTACATTTTATTTATCCATTCATCCTTTGTTGGACCCTTGGATTGCTTCCACCTTTAGGCTATTGTAAATAATGCTGTTATGAGTATTGGTATACAAATATCTCTTTGAGGCCATGCTTTCAGTTCTTTTGTGTGTATACCCAAAAGTGGAATTGTGTTACTTTGTTTAAATTTTGAGGAGCTGCCATACTACTTCCATAGCTGCTGCACCATTTTACATTTTCACAATGTAAAACAATAGAGAAAGGTTCCAGTTTCTCCACATCCTCACCAACTCTTGTTTGTTTTTCAGTAATGGTCTTTCTAATGGGTCTGAGATGGTATCTCATCATGGCTTTGATTTGTATTTTTCTAATGATTAGTGATATTGAGCCATCTGAGCATCTTTTCACATGCTTGTTGACTTTTACACAAATACAGTTTCTTTGGAGAATATCTGTTCAAGTCCTTCACCTTTTTTCTAATCAAATTGTTTGTTTTTTTGTTGTTGTTGAATTGTTGAAGCTCTAGATGTTAACTGCTTATCACATAAAAAGATTTGCATTCTCACTATCACTGTCTTATATTTAGGTCTCAGTGGTGTCTTTCAACTATCAGATAGGCCCCCAACCAGCCTTTTTTCTTCCAACTTTCTTTTCTAGTCTGTTAGGAAGTTACTTTGCATAGATACCTGCATTACTTTTTACATTACAGTAGATGCTTACCTCATTTTACTGTGCTCTGCAGATACTACATTTTTTACAAATTTAAAGTTTGTGGCAACCCTGCATGGAACAAGTCTGTTTATGCCATTTTTCCAACAGCATTTGCTTACCTCATGTCTCTGTGTCACATTTTGGTAATTCTCACACTATTTTAGACATTTTCATTTTCATTATATTTGTTATGGTGTTCTGTGATCAGTGATCTTTGGTGTTATTGTTGCAAAAGATTATGACTCTGAAGGCTCAGATGGTGATTAATATTATTCTTAAATTAAGGTATGTACATTGTTTTCTTAGACATAATGCTCTAAATATTTAGACTATAGTGTAAGCATGACTTTGCCCCAGTTTTATTGAGACATCATTTAAGTGCTATACTGTGCTTAGCATGTCCGACTCTTTGCAACCCCATGGACTGTAGCCTACTAGGCTCCTCTGTCCATGGGGATCTTCCAGGCAAGAATACTGGAATGGGTTGCCATGCACTCCTCCAGGGGATCTTCCCAGCCTAGGGATGGAACTCGGGTCTCCTGCCTTGCAGGATTCTTTACCATCTGAGCCACCAGGAAGTACAGCAGTGTACAAGTTTAAGGTATACAGCCTAATGATTTGACTCATACATCACAAAGTGATTATCACAGTAAATTTGTTTTTGTTCAGTCACTGAGTCATATCCGCCTCTTTTCCATCCCATGAATTGCAGCACACCAGGCTTCCCTGCCCTTCACTATCTCCTAGAGCTGCTCAAACTCATTTCCATTGAGTCAGTGATGCCATCTGACCATTTCATCCTCTGTCTCCCCTTTCTCCTCTCAGTGGACACTGGCTCAGACGGTAAAGTGTCTTCCTACAATGTGGGAGACCCGGGTTCAATCCCTGGGTCGGGAAGATCTCCTGGAGAAGGAAATGGCAACCCACTCCAGTATTCTTGCCTGGAAAATCCCATGGACAGAGGAAACTGGTAGGCTACAGTCCATGGGGTCGCAAAGAGTTGGACACGACTGAGCGACTTCACTTTCTTTCTTTCTCCTCTCAGTGAAACTTATCTGTCATCTCATAGTATAACAAAAGGAAAAACTCCAGTCCTCCAGGCTCCTCTGTCCATGGGGATTCTCCAGGCAAGAATACTGGAGTGGGTTGCTATGCCCTCCTCCAGGGGATCTTCCCAGCCCAGGGATCGAACCCAGGCCTCCTGCATTACAGGTGGATTCTTTACCAACTGAACCTCCAGGGAAGCTCATAGTAAAATTAAAAGAAAAAAATTTTTCCTTGTGACAAGAACTCTTAGGATTTACCCTCTTAACTTTCATTTATGACATACAGCCGTATTCATTATATTTATCATGTTGTACATTATATCCCTCGTACATAGTTATAACTGAAAGTTTGTACCTTTTGATTGCCTTCATGTAATTCTCCCCTTCTCCACTCTCCTCCCTCTGGTAAACACAAATTTGATCTTTTTTTCTGTAAGTTTTGTTTTTGATGTGTAGTTGACATACAGTCTCCAAAATTCAATTTTAGAATATCTTCATTTCCATTCCCCCCGCCAAATTCCTTGTACATGTTTGCAGTGAATTCTTGTACCAAAAGAATGTCCAGCCTCAGGTAGTCAGTAATCTACTTTGTATTTTAAAAATTTGCTTTTTCTGGAGATTTCACGTAGTTGGAATCATACAATATGTGATCTCGTGTCTGGCCTTTTTCACTTAATTTTTTTTTAAACTTTTTTTTTAATGTGGACCATTTTTAAAGTCTTTATTGAATTTGTTACAGTATTATTTCTGTTGTTGATGTTCTGGTTTTTTGGCTGTGGTGAGGCATATGGAATTTAGCTCCTTGATCAGGGATCGAGCTCATACCCCTGCGTTGGAAGATGAAGTCTTAACCACTGGACTGCCAGGGATGTCCCTAGCTTAATGTTTTTGAGGTTCATATTGTAGCATGTATCAGGCAGCATTGTTCCTTTTTATTATTGAATAGTATTCCATTGTATGGCGATACCACATTAAAAAAATTCACTCATTGTTTGATAGACCTTTGGATTGTTTCTCCTTTTTGACTGTTATTATATTTGTGTTATTATATTTATCATCTCATGCTTTAAACCTTTTTTACTTATGTGATTAATATGTGACTATAGTATTATCCAGATATAGTATAAATGCACACACATTGAAGGATACGCTAAAAATATTTTAGTAATGGGGTACAGGATCAAAAAAATTTGGAGGTCACTGTTCTAGTCCAGAACAGTCAGAAAACAGAAGGTAACCAGAATTATCCTAAGTCACAGGTCTGATTTACCACTCATAATTATACCCTACTGCTTGTGAAATAAATTTCTAAATGTGGTATTTAAGGAGCCCTGCCTTATGGGCCTAAACTCTTAACTGTTTTCTAGCTACCACTTCAGTTTTACAGCACACTACTTCCTTTTAGATTATTTTCACCAAATTCCTTGAAGTTCCTTCAGTACATTCTGCCTTTGAGCTTTTGCCAGCTATTCCCTTTGCCTAGAATGCTGTTTCCTGCCCACCTTAGCCTCTTGGGAGTACTATGATACATTATTTAAATTCCAGATAAATTGCCTCTTTGAATTGCTCCATGGCTCACCCAAGCCAGTTTAGCCACTTCATCTTCTGTGATACCTCTGTATGTAGTATCTACCTTTATTATAGCAACTCTCAAACTGAATTGCAATTATGTATTAGTATATCTGCATCCTTCACTGGACTGCTGTGTCCTTGAGGACAAGGAATAGGCCTGTTCATCCAATATGTGTTGAATAAATGAATGAGTAGTAGCCTCATGGGGGAGTCCCTTGCATGGTCCTGAAAGTACCTTGTTAAATTCTGTGCTAGGGTACCTCACTTGCCTCATCCTAGTTTAGACGCTATGGTGGTGGTTTAGTCACAAAGTTGTGTCTGACTTTTGTGACCCCATGGACTGTAGCCCGCCCGCCAGGCTCCTCTTTTCATGGGATTTCCCAGGCAAGAAAACTAGAGTGGGTTGTCACTTCCTTCTCCAGGGGATCTCTTCCTGACCCAGGGATCAAACCCAGGTCTCCTGCATTGCAGGCAGATTCTTTACCATCTGAGACACCAGGGAAGACCTGTTAAGTAGGTTAGGTTAAATTTTTTCTTTTTAAAAATGTGTATTTGGGTACTCTCCCACGCCCTTAATACGATTGTCCTAAATCCAGAGACTATCAAGATTTGGATAATTACTTGTTAGATGCAGAATTTTTTTTCTGTTTTTGGTGGCCCCCTGAGGCTTGTGGAATCTTAGTTCCATGACCAGGGGTTGAACCTATGCTGTGTTAGTGCCAAGTCCTAACCACTGGACTGCCAGGGAATTCCCAGAATTTTCTAATTTTATCATTTTTGGAATCATTTAGAAATCTAGCTTCCCTCCGTATTTTCTAAATTAAGCCTTGTGTTTAAAAAAAAAAAAAAAAAGTAACGCCACACCATCTATCTAGTGGAGATGCAGAGTTTTGCATTTTCAAAAGGGTCATTAATTTAGTTGGAAAGGATAGTAGCAGTTGTTAATGGAAAGGTTTCAGGACAATCAAGGTGATATGTTGAGATTTCTGCCATAAGTAGTGTTTATTTCTTCAAAAGGCCTTCAGATAGTTTGATCTTAAGCACAGAGAAAGAAGGCTCTTGATACTGAATCATTTTAGGAATTAAAGATTTTCATTAGTAAGCAGAGTGAATGATATCAGAATTCCTATGTAGAGCAGGACAACTGTGGTTTGGAGAAGCTGAAAAAGAACTTTTCTCAGTGGTTGTGCCAGTGGTGAAATGATAACAATACCAACTGCTGTTTATATTTATTTGTGTACCGGATGCTATGTTAAGCCATGTATATTTTCTCCTTTAATCTGGATGAGGTAGATGGTTTTACAGTTGAGGAGACTGAAGCCTAGACTGATAAAATGACTTTGAAAGCCAGAAGGAGAATTTAAATCCAGGATTAATTCCAAAGAGTGGATGCTCTTTCCACAGCACATAGTACTGATTTCGGTGTCTTTTACTATCTTATTTTTTAGGCCAAAGGATAGATGTTAAATTGGATACCGGGAAGGTAGAATGGAAAGTTGATTTTATAATCACCTTCTATTCTTGTTTTATAGTATGGCATTGTTGTATATAGATAAGAAATTTGAGGGCCAGCCCACTCCAGTATTCTTGCCTGGAGAATCCCATGGATGGAGGAGCCTGGTGGGCTACAGTCCATGGGGTTGCAAAGAGTCGGACCAGACTGAGCGACTTCACTTTCACTTTGGGCTTCCCTTGTAGCTCAGTTGGTAAAGAATCTGCCTGCAGTGCAGGAGACCCGGGTTCGATTTCCTGGGTTGGGAAGACCCCCTGGAGAAGGAAATGGCGACCCACTCCAGTATCCTTGCCTGGAAAATTTCATGGACTGAGGAGCCTGGTGGCCTGCAGTCCATGGGGTTGCAAAGAGTCGTGCACAACTGAGCTACTAATACTTACTTACAGTAACTGATAGCATTACAGCTGTTTGTTTGAAGTTGAATGTGGTTATTACAATTTCAGGGTAATCCCATTTTAAAGGATCAGTTTTAATTGTTTTATCCTTACAAGTTATAACTAAATTCCCTTGTGTTCTATTTGCCTGACTTTGGGGGAACTGAATTTTAATGTTATTTCTTTTAAAAGAAACTTATAAGAGAAGGATTAAGGAAATGTCTCTTTCCATGTTACATGTTTCTTCATTTTTTAAAAACTATAGTATGGTTGATTTACAATACTGTGTTAGTATAGGCAAAGGATTCAGTTATATACATATATATGTATTTTTTTTTCAAATTATCTTCCATTATAGGTTATTGCAAGATATTGAATATAGTTTCCTGTGCTAGACAGTAAATGCTTATTTCTTCATTCTTTTGTATGCAAAAAATTATTTGTCATTCTGTAGATTTTGATTCATAAACTAAACTAAAATACAGAAGCTGAAAGTTTTGATGTAGCTCAAAGTTCTCTCATACATTTTGTTTGAAAGAGCTTTTAATAACTGAAGTTCAATTCAACAAATTTGTACTAATCAGTTCATTGAAGATGTTGAGGTAGGTAAGAAATGGGAGCCAGAATTTCATGGTCTTAAAGGATTTTAAATCTATTAGAAGAAATCTATTAGGAGAGATGGAACTTGTAAATAACCATAAAAAAGAAATTATGTGTCTTACATAGTTGCCAAATTTCAGTGTGCAACTTACAGTACTTCTTGAGTTTATAGGTGAGAAATATTCTTACTTGCTTTCTTACTTGCTTCATGGATATGGCATTTGATCTGTGCCCTGAAGATTGAGTAGTATTTTACCTAAGTTGGAGTCTGAAAAAAGGTCAGTTTACATTGAGAAGTTACTTAAGGACAAGGAAGAAGAGTGGAGTTGCCCCCCTGGTTCATTAAGTGAGGTGTATGGTTTCTGAATCTTTTCATTTCTGTTTAATTTTTTTTTTAGACTGGACATATTTCAGTAGTTTTATTTTTTGGAAAACATTAAATTGGGAGAGAAAGAAAAAGTATATTTTAATTCAAAGGACATTGAAATCTTATTCACAACTTTTGGTTACTTTATTTATCAGTTCTAAAATTTCTATTTGCTCTTCTTTGTCTTCTGTTGTTTTTTTTTTTTGCTGGTGATTTCTAACTTAACACTTATTTCAAGAGTGTTTGATATTTATTTGAGCATTTTTACAATAACTGCTTTAAAGTCTTTATGGGATAATTCCAATATCTAAGTTCATCTCTTCATCAATGTTGTATTTTCCCATGTGAGCTGAGATTTTTGTGGTTCTCAGGCTGAGTAATTTTGGTTTGTATCCTGGACATTCAATCTGAGTGTTATAATGAGATTCTAGGTTTTGTTTACTTTCTGTGGAGAATGTTGATGTTTTTGTTTTAGCTTTCTGTGGGTTGTGATTCCAATGTCAGTTCAGTCTTCACAGCTCTGTCAGTGCTTTTCAGATCTGTCCCATGTGCGTTCCTCTCACCGGTCAGTCAGGGATTTGGTTGGAGGTCTGCTCATTTTCTCTGTTTTCAAAGGTTATATTATGTTAATTGGCATCAGATTCATACCTTCACAGGTTGAGAGGGAGCTCAGAGCTCATAAACAACTTTGTGGAGATATTTTCTCGAGAGCAGGGAGAGCAAAGGAAAAAATAATGGAGTTTGGCCTGCCCACTTGGAAGCAGGGTTCTGCTGAACAGAGAGGAATAGTCCCCTCAAGAGTTTTCGCTCCTGGAGGCTTCCTTTCCTAATTGATTTTTCTACTGTTGCTTTGCATCCACCACAGAAGGCCTAGGGACTGCGACATGAAAGTATGGAGAGAAAGGAGAATGAAAAAATACCCTAGTGATTTCCCTGCTTTCTTTGCACTTGAGGAGTTCCCTTTAGAGGAGCCATGGGCTACAAAGTTGGACACGACTGAATGACTGAACACTCCTATTTTCTGTCCTTGAGCCAGAGCTAGAGGGTTTCTCCAGTATCTCTCTGCCTCCACCATTGAGTTCACTTCTGGGTTTTGGGCTGTGCTGAGTACAGGCTGGGGGTACTAGAGGAGGAAAAATGCTAAACTTACAGCAAGTGCGTTGATAAAAAAAAGTTCTGTTGCTTTTCAAAGATCTACCTGTAATGTTTACATTTCAGAGTCTTCACATAGCTGTTCATGCGTTCTAGCCAGGTTTTATAGTGTTTATTACTAAACTGTTGGAAATTCTTCCAGCATTTTTGTTTTACCATTTTGTTTTGATGTAATTTTAAATTAATGGGAAGTTGTAAAAAGATGACAGGAAGGTTCTGTGCCCTTTACCCAGTGGTTACATCTTATATAGCTAAAACATAATATTCAAACAAGGAAATTAACATTAACACCTACTTTTTATCATGGAACTTTCAAATCCATAAGAATGTTGAAAGAATAGTACCGTTACCTAATACCATTATCATACCTAGGAATATTAACAGTGTGAGTTTTTTTGGATAGTAGTCTTAATGTTCCAGGTGTCTGTTTTGATGCTTGAAGGCTTAAGTTATTGTTCACGGAGGTGACCTTCCGGATGAATACTCTTACTGATTAATTTGAGTGTCTGGGCTCTTCCAATGTGTGCAATTTAGAGCCTAGAGAGCTTCTTGATTCTATATTCTTATTCTGTCTCATGCTTCCCTCAGCTCAGACTTCTTGCAGTACTCTAAGCAGATACTCATTACAGTAGTCCTTATCAGAAGGTTAGAACTTTGTCAGGCTGATTTATTACTTACATAGAGTTTCTGATATGGTGAAATAAAAGGATTGTAAAAAGTGTAAGTAATTGAAAATCTGACTACAAGGCTTAAACAAAGAGAAGTTTGTTTTCCTTACATAAGCCTGGAAAGGCAGTTGCTCATGTTGCTTCAGTGACTCAACAGTGTTGGGGCCCATATCTTTGTACTTTGCTTTACCTTCATGGTCCTAAGATAACTGCCACAGTTCCCCCGCCCACAGTTACAGAGGACAACAAAAGATCCAGGCCAAGAAAAAGCTTTCCTGGAAGTGACTTGCTCATAAGTGCTGCTAATGTTTCATGGGCCAAAATGGGTTTTATGGACACTTCTAATTGGCCTCTATAGTGAGAGGCAAGAAGGAAGGAAGGATTGGGAGTGGCTTTTTGGGTAGTCAATAAATAGTATCTGTCCCGGTTGTATGATAGCATTCATTTTACTTTAGAAATGCATTCATGTTGTTTCAGTATGATGTTCAACACATAGGTTTATAATTACATAATAGCTTTATAATTACATAATAATGTCTTTCTGGGTACTCTGGGAAACACGGAAACAAAATGAATTTTAAATAGAGATTGTGAGATTTTGGTTATGAAAGGTGAAACTGGCTTGAATTCTGGGACTTGGTATAATGGTTTTGTGCTGGGAATTTCAGTTATTCTTTTTTGCTCAACATTATTTTAAGATTTAAACATAATGTGTAAATCTAGTTAATATCTACTGACTGTTGTATAATATTGCATTTTATGTGCATTTCTACATTTTATTTATTTATCTGATAACAGATTTCTAGGTGTGGCTTAAAAATTACTAACAGAATTGCTGTGAACTTCCTTATACATTATCCCCTGTTGACTTGTACAAAGGCTTCTCTGTAGTCTACACTGAAGAAAGGAATTCCTGATTTATGATCCATACCCATACTTAATTTCACTAAATACTGCCAGATTGTTTTCCAGAATGGTTGCCCAGTTTATGCTCCCACTGGCAGTGTATTGGGGTTCCCATTTCCTTAAATTCTTACCAGCATTTGGTTTTATCCATCTGTTTAGTCTCTTCAGTCTGATGGTAATAAAGTAATATTTTATTTTAATTTACATTTCTGTGATTGTGAGGTTGAGCATCTCTTTACTTAGACATCGTTTGTCTCCCTTGCATATTGACTAAAAAAGTTACCCAAATAATACTTGTTAGTTGTATTTATTTTTGAAACTACAAATAGGCAAATATAAAAAGGTTATTTCTAATACTCTAATACAGAGGTAATTGCTATTAATATGGCTATATCGTTCTGATCTTTAAATGATGCATAAACGTACAAATTCGTATATACACAATTTCATAACTTAAATTTTCACTTGCCAATAATTTATGACCATTTTGTTTTTCTAAATCATCAACTCACCAGAACCAGTAATTAAAGAATTATGCAAGCCCATATTATTGGTAACTTGGTGTTAAATATGGTGGAAGTAGTTAAACTAAAGAAACTGGCAAATGCTACAAATCAGGGCTTCCCCTTCCCTGCTCATTTCCATCCAGAGCCATTTTATCAGCACACTACTGCTTATATACATTATATCAGTATAGATATACTTCATTTTCAGTGGCTTCATAGAAGTCCATTTCTATGTATCAATGGTTCTCAGTATGGTTCTTGGACCAGCGGTATCAGTGTTAACTGGGAATTTGTTAGAAATGCAAATTCTTGGCCTCTACGCAGGCTTACAAAATAAAAAACTCTTCTGTTGGGTCCCAGCTATGTCTTACAAGCTCTTTAGGTGATTCTGATGCACGCTAAAACTTGAGAGGCACTGTGTGTGCAGAGGTACTGTAAGTTACCTGATTGAGGTAATGATATCTATATGGTAAATTCCTAGATAAGTGTTCATTTAAAAGTCTTGCGTGTGTATTGCCAAATTGAATTCTATAAAGGCTATATTGGTTTCCATTCCCACCTCAAGTCTACATCAACTTCATTTTAGATTCTATTCCATGTGGAGAAAAGTAGCTGTATTAAAGATCTTACTTCTTTTTTAGCTGTGTTTGTATCTTTTTATACATCCTAAAACTCAGCTCACCTGCATTATTGTCAGCAATAAAATACCTTTTGTTATTTATACTTTTAAAAAGAGAACAATTGAGACAGAAAAAACAAAAACCATGCCTTTCCTGCTGCAGAACACATCTAGCATCACATATGGCTATATTGGTGAGTACCTACCTTTAATCCCTGTTGTAAATGGTTAGTTGAGGCTTCTTTCCTTACCTCTGGTACGTTACATCATTGTGAAACACGACTTTAAAATATACGAAGACTTGCTTGCTGTGAAAGTTGCTACTAATGGTGCCAAGCTGTTAAAATGGGGAAAAGATCCCAGCAAGAACTTGTGACTCTTCTTGGCCCATATAGACAATAGGCTGCAAGTACTTTATTTTGAAGGCTTTTATTAGATTTGGAGCCAGTATTGGGAATTTTTTTCTATATAGCCATTGTATATTTTGACATTCAAATTCTAAAATTTTACTCATTTACTATAAATCTGATTTTATCTATTTTTAACATCTGACATTGGGGAAGAAAATGGCTAGCATTTTGACTGAAACTGCTTTAAGAAAATAAAAAGTCTAGCAGTACATGTATTTCAGTTCTTAAGTAAAGATGAATGCGAGTGAATTTCTGGCTTTTTTCTGGAATTTATATTATATCTGGAATGTTATATATTTCTAAATTTTGTTTCTAACAGTGAGTGAAATATGATAAAGTGAATGTAAATATATTTTACAGCAACATGAATGTTGGCTACAATGCATTATTTTTTCACGTAACTTATTCCTAGTGAGCTTAAATGTGTTCCATAGTCATCAGTGTGATTTAGCTTGCAGGATTTCCACTTTTTTCTTCTAGAATTCGTCAAAATTCTTGAAACTTTCTGGAAAACAAATTCAGTAAATAGAGTGTTTTTGACCTTTCTTTCATTTGAACCATTGTTTTTGTTTTTATTTTTTGGCACTGTGGCTTGTGGGACCCCAGTTTCCTGACCAGGGACTGAACCCAGGCCACAGTAGAGAAAGCCCAGAATCCTAACCACTAGGCTACCAGGGAACTCCCTGAACCACTGTCCGTAATAGGGAATAGTAATCTTGCTTCTGCAGGAACTTTTGGTCTGATACGAAATAAATCAGTTGACTGAATGTGTATCTGTCAGTTTTCGTCTTTAATATTTGATTTACAAATGATTAAAAATGAGTTTTCAGAGCCACAGTAGACAATATTGATTTTTAAAAGAAATAATAATTATGTATAAATCATTTATTCTAATAAGCTTCTACCAAATTTGCTTTCATAGTAGAATCATTAAAATGTTTTAAGTCATTTCTCACTTGAAAAAAAAAGTCCTCACAGGAAGTATGTCTTACAAGGGAGAGGTTTTCCATAATTTCCCTTATAGTGATAAGATTTTTTCTATTCAGTTCAGTTCACTCAGTCGTGTCCAGCTTTTTGGAACCCCATGGACTGCAGCATGCCAGGCTTCCCTGTCCATCACCAACTCCTGGAGTTTACTCAAACTCATGTCCATAGGGTCAGTGATGCCATCCAACCATCTCATCCTCTGTCACCCCCTTGTCCTCCTGCCTTTAATCTTTCCCATCATCAGGGTCTTTTCCAATGAGTCAGTTCTTCGCATCAGGTGGCCAAAATATTGGAGCTTCAGCATCAGTCCTTCCAATGAATATTCAGGACTAATTTCCTTTGGGACTGACTAGTTTGATCTTGCTGTCCAAGGGACTCTCAAGAGTCTTCTCAAACACCACAGTTCAAAAGCATCAATTCTTCAGTGCTCAGCTTTCTTTGTAGTCCAACTCTCACATCCATATATGACTACTGGAAAAACCATAGCTTTGACTAGACAGACCTTTGTCAGCAAAGGAATGAATGTCTCTGCTTTTTAATATGCTGTCTAGGTTGGTCATAGCTTTTCTTCCAAGGAGCAAGGGTCTTTTGATTTCATGGCTGCAGTCACCATCTGCAGTGATTTTGGAGCCCAAAAAAATAAAGTCTCTCATTGTTTCCATTGTTTTCCCATCTATTTACCATAAAGTGATGGTATTGGATGCCATGATCTTAGCTTTTTGAATGTTGAGTTTAAGCTGGCTTTTTTGCTCTCTTTCACTTTAATCAAGAGGCTCTTTAGTTCTTCTTCACTTTCTGCCATAAGGGTGGTGTCCTCTGTGTATCTGAGGTTACTGATATTTCTCCTGGCAATCTTAATTCCAGCTTGTGCTTCATCCAGCCCAGTGTTTCTCATGATGTCCTCTGCATTTAAGTTAAATAAGCAGGGTGACCATACACAGCCTTGATGTACTCCTTTCCCAACTTGGAACCAGTCTATTGTTCCATGTCTAGTTCTAACTGTTGCTTCTTGACCTGCATACAGATTTCTCAAGAGGCAGGTCAGTTGGTCTGGTATTCCCATCTCTTTCAGAATTTTCCACAGTTTATTGTGATCAACACAGTCAAAGGCTTTGGCATAATCAATAAAGCAGAAATAGATGTTTTTCTATTAGACGTCTTAAAAAAAATCTGATTATCATTTATTACCTTTCCTTTGATTTATAATCTCAGTAATTAGAATTGGGCTGATAATATATGTTGTTACTCAGTCGCTCAGTCATGTCTGACTCTGTGACCCCATGGACTGCAGCATGCCAGCCTTCCCTGTCCTTCACCATCTCCCAAAACTTGATCAAACTCATGTTCAGTGAGTCGGTGATGCCATCCAACCGTCTCGTCCTTTGTTGTCCTCTTCTCCTCATGCCCTCAATCTTTCCCAGCATCAGGGTCTTTTCCAGTGAGTCAACTCTTTGCATGAGGTGGCTAAAGTATTGGAGTTTCAGCTTCAGCATCAGTCCTTCCAATGAATATTTAGGACTGATTTCCTTTAGAATTGACTGGTTTAATCTTGCAATCCAAGGGACTCTCAAGAGTCTTCTCCAACACCACAGTTCATATGAGTCTCAACAGAATCTTTGTGGATTGCTAGATACTAAGGGCTTTTAAAGTATTTAGACTTCATTATATAGAACAAATTTTTAATTGAAATTTTCTTTACTTCTGTTTTGTTTTGTTGTCAGAATTTCCTGGTAGTATTCAGTTAAGACTTAGGGATTTTCTTCTAGAGATTAGGCAGCTTTTCTTCCCTTAGGAGAGTTATTCAAAGTCTTTTTTTCCTTGTGGTATGTGCTTACCAGGCAGAGTAGCGACTGTATTCTAATAAGAAAACCTTTTGCCAAAATACCCAATAGAGCAGAAAACTGACCTACTTAATGCTGACAAGTTTAAAAAAATCTATGGAATTGTACCAGTATTGAATCAACTTCTTCCTTCTCTTGTGGTGGATACGGTGGGGTAAAGAAGAGGGTAAAAAAAGGAGACTGAACTGCTGTAGGGGAGTAAATGAATATTTAATTACCTGAAATGATTTGATTAAAAGCTATTCATTTTGTACCATTTGAAGGGGTCTAAAATGTAGCAGTTCTTTATAGATCTCTTTAAACCTTAAAAAAAAAGAGGCCTAGGAAATTGCTAGGGCATTCATGCTAATAATCTAGAAAAGCCCTGTAGTTAAGGTTGTCGGTTAGCATTTCCTGAATAATTGTTTGTTTGTTTTTGCAGGATATGGTAAATTTATTTTAAAATTTCAGTTATAGTTTTATCAGTGTAGTACATTTCAGAATTTATAGATACTGAAGCAACAAAAAAAGAATGTTCAAACTATTTATTTGTAGCAGGTGACTATAGGTATTAACTTTATCAAACTCATTTCAACTGTTATCCAATCTAATTTTAAGTACTCTCAGTATCACTAGCTTTAAATTTTAGAGGTGTGCTGTTTAGTAGAGAAGCCACTAGCTGATGTAGCTATTTAAATGTAAAGTAAATGAATTAAAACCGAATACAGTTTAAAAGTAGTTCCTCCGTCAAAGTAGCCATATTTCAAGTGCCTACTAGCAAATGTGTCTAGTGGCTACTATATTGGGTAGTATATTGCCAAATTCAGACTTAAATTGAAGAAAGTAGGGAAAACCACTAGACTTTTCAGGTATGACCTAAATCAAATCTCTTATGATCATACAGTGGAAGTGAGAAATAGATTTAAGGGACTAGATCTGATAGAGTGCCTGATGAACTATGGACGGAGGTTTGTGACATTGTACAGGAAACAGGGATCAAGACCATCCCCATGGAACAGAAATGCAAAAAAGCAAAATGGCTGTCTGAGGAGGCCTTACAAATAGCTGTGAAAAGAAGAGAAGTGAAAAGCAAAGGAGAAAAGGAAAGATATAAACATCTGAATGCAGAGTTTCCAAGAATAGCAAGAAGAGATAAGAAAGCCTTCCTCAGAGATCAGTGCAAAGAAATAGAGGAAAACAACAGAGTGGGAAAGACTAGAGATCTCTTCAAGAAAATTAGAGATACCAAGGGAACATTTCATGCAAAGATGGGCTCAATAAAGGACAGAAATGGTATGGACCTAACAGAAGCAGAAGATACTAAGAAGAGGTGGCAAGAATACACAGAAGAACTGTACAGAAAAGATCTTCACGACTAAGATAATCATGATGGTGTGATCACTCACCTAGAGCCAGACGTCCTGGAATGTGAAGTCTAGTGGGCCTTAGAAAGCATCACTACGAACAAAGCTAGTGGAGGTGATGGAATTCCAGTTGAGCTATTTCAAATCCTGAAAGATGATGCTGTGAAAGTGCTGCACTCAATATGCCAGCAAATTTGGAACACTCAGCAGTGGCCACAGGACTGGAAAAGGTCCGTTTTCATTCCAATCCCAAAGAAAGGGAATGCCGAAGAATGTTCAAACTACCGCACAACTGCACTCATCTCACCCACTAGTAAAGTAATGCTCAAAATTCTCCAAGCCAGGCTTCAGCAATATGTGAACCGTGAACTTCTAGATGTTCAAGCTGGTTTTAGAAAAGGTAGAGGAACCAGAGATAAAATTGCCAACATCTGCTGGATCATTGAACAAGCAAGAGAGTTCCAGAAAAACATCTATTTCTGCTTTATTGACTATGCCAAAGCCTTTGACTGTGTGGATGACAATAAACTGTGGAAAATTCTTCAAGAGATGGGAATACCAGACCACCTGACGTACCTCTTGAGAAATCTGCATGCAGGTCAGGAAGCAACAGTTAGAACTGGACATGGAACAGATTGGTTCCAAATAGGAAAAGGAGTACATCAAGGCTGTATATTGTCTCCCTGCTTATTTAACTTACATGCAGAGAACATCATGAGAAACGCCGGGTTGGAAGAAGCACAAGCTGGAATCAAGATTGGGGAGAAATATCAATAACCTCAGATATGCAGATGACACCACCCTTATGGCAGAAAGTGAAGAGGAGCTAAGAAGCCTCTTGATGAAAGTTAAAGAGGAGAGTGAAAAAGTTGGCTTAAAGCTCAACATTCAGAAAACTAAGATCATGGCATCTGGTCCTATCACTTCATGGCAAATAGATGGGGAAACAGTGGAAACAGTATCAGACTTTATTTTTTGGGGCTCCAAAATCACTGCAGATGGTGACTGCA
>NW_011494940.1:2158742-2183413 GCF_000754665.1 Bison bison bison
GAGGATGAGATGGTTGGATGGCATCACTGACTCGATGGACGTGAGTCTGAGTGAACTCCGGGAGTTGGTGATGGACAGGGAGGCCTGGCGTACTGCGATTCGTGGGGTCGCAAACAGTTGTACACAACTGAGCGACTGAACTGAACTGAAGTGTGTGTTGGTTGGCAACCTTTTGGCTAGGGTAGGGTTGGGGAGTTTGTTCTTTTTGTGATCTTTTTTAGCAGGCACATTCATTCACTTGATGACTCAAAGTTCTAAGAGAGGCAGAGATTGAAATGTTCAAGCACTTTTCAAGTCTTTGCTGTATCACATTTTTTAATGTCCCATTGGCCAAAGCTCAAATTCAAAAGGTAAAGAAAATCAACTCCTCTTGATGGAAGAGTGGCGTCTTGATAGGAAGAGTAGCAAAGTCATATTGTAAAGGAGTGTGCATAAGGAATGGGAGAAATAACTGGCCATTTTTGTAGACAGTCTACTGCTGTTATTTTCTGGATAATACAAGTACCTACAGCTCTTTATTGGATTTATCATTCTCCTTCTGTTTTTTGTTTCTTTGTTTGGGTTTTTTTACTTTTGTTTTTATTATTGTTTTAAATAATTCAGTTATTTAATTTTACTCACATTTTCTCTTTCTAGTATTCTTGAGTCTTTCCTGTGTTACTGTGCTTTCATCTGAGATGATTTTCTTTCTTCTCAGATAATTTTTAAAAAAAATTTTTAAATTGAAGCATAGTTGATTTACAATATTGTGTTAGTTTCAGGTAGTGAATATTCACTTTTTGTCTGAAAGCACTTTTTATTTTGTCTTCACTTCTAAAGGACATTTTCATTGGGCACAGAATTGTGGGTTGGTAGTTACTTTCTTTGAGCATTTTGGATATATCATCCCATTACCTTTTGACTCCATTGTTTTTGTTAGAGAAGTAATGTCTTTGGTTTTCATGTTTTTATTAAGGCTTTTAGGTGGTTTTCTTTATATCTAAGGTGCTTGAGTTTCATTTGTACTCTTGAGTCTGTAGCTTGATGTCTTTTGTCAGGTTTGGCATATTTCTTCTGATATTGCTTCTGCCCCACACTCTTGCACTCACTTTATCTAGGGGTCTAAGTATGGACTGGAAGAAACACAAGCTGGAATCAAGATTGCTGGGAGAAATATCAATAACCTCAGATATGCAGATGACACCACCCTTATGGCAGAAAGTGAAGAGGAACTAAAAAGCCTCTTGATGAAAGTGGAAGTGGAGAGAGAAAAAGTTGGCTTAAAGCTCAACATTCAGAAAACGAAGATCATGGCATCTGGTCCCATCACTTCATGGGAAATAGATGGGGAAACAGTGGAAACAGTATCAGACTTTATTTTTTGGGGCTCCAAAATCACTGCAGATGGTGACTGCAGCTATGAAATTAAAAGACGATTACTCCTTGGAAGGAAAGTTATGACCAACCTAGATAGCATATTCAAAAGCAGAGACATTACTTTGCCAACAGAGGTTCGTCTAGTCAAGGCTATGGGTTTTCCAGTGGTCATGTATGGATGTGAGAGTTGGACTTGAAGCAGGCTGAGCGCTGAAGAATTGATGCTTTTGAACTGTGGTGTTGGAGAAGACTCTTGAGAGTCCCTTGGACTGCAAGGAGATCCAACCAGTCCATTCTGAAGGAGATCAGCCCTGGGATTTCTTTGGAAGGAATGATGCTAAAGCTGAAACTCCAGTACTTTGGCCACCTTATGCGAAGAGTTGACTCATTGGAAAAGACTCTGATGCTGGGAGGGATTGGGGGCAGGAGGAGAAGGGGACGACAGAGGATGAGATGGCTGGATGGCATCACTGACTCGATGGACATGAGTCTGAGTGAACTCCGGGAGTTGGTGATGGACAGGGAGGCCTGGCGTGCTGCGATTCATGGGGTCACAAAGAGTTGGACACGACTGAGCGACTGATTTGATCTGATCTGAAGTATGTATATATTGGATCTTTTATAGTTTTTCTTGCCAAGAGAATTGGTCTAATACAATCTACTCTATAATAATTTGTAATGGATGTTAGATCTTTTTTTGCATCATAAATATCTGTCATATGCTGTTCAGTATTTTTCATCTTTTTTTCTCATCTGTTCTTCATCTATGTGTTTTCTGTTGACCTGTTTTCTATTTCGTTTAGTGTCCAATCTGTTATAAGGATGTGTTTTATTATTAATTTTATATTATGTATTTTTTAGTTCTAGAATTTTAATTAGTTATTTTTCTCTTGTTGTACATTCCATTTCTGTGGTGAAATTCTCATCTACTTTGCTGAACATATTAAACACAGTTATTTTAAAGTCTGTGTCTAATAATTAGAATTTCTAGATCCCCTTTTGATCTTTTTATCTCGTCTTCTTTTTCTTGTGGCTTTCAGTCATTTGGTCTTGTCTCCTAGGATTGCTAGTAATTTAAAAAATGAATGTCAAACATTAAGTATGAGAAATGATAGAGGCTGTTAATGGTGATATTGTTCACTGGAGAGGATTTAATTTTCTTCTGGTAATAGTTAAAAGTAGGAGCAGATGACCTTGATTCAATACAGGCTTGGGATGACTTGAGGCTTTGTTTTAGGCTTCCTAAGGGTTGGTTTAAATCCAGTTTCCCTTTAGTCCTGTCCTTCAGAGGTATCAAATAGAATTCTGCAGTGTTTGCCAGGGCCTCTCCATCTTGGCAGGCTCTGAACTATAAATTTTCTTTTCCTTGTATTGTGAGACTACCAAAAGTTCTACTTACCTTTTTTGCTTTAAAATAGGCACTTTGCTTGGTTTTTGGCCTCTTGCCCCCACACAGGTTAGGATTCAATAAATACCCTGAGGGCAAAAACAGTACAGCATGTTCAGACTTTTCTGTGATTGTCTTTTCTCTGAAATCTTAGCCCCTCAAATCCTGCTTGTCTGATAAGCCCTGAACTCTGATTTCTATGTCTGCAGGTCTGTGAGACTGCTGAACATTCTAGCTTGCAGCTAGTTGCCTCAAGAGGAGAAATCACTGGAGAATGTTAGGCTTAACTATGCATTTCGTTTTTTGCCTGTATTTTGTCTTCTCACATCCTGGCTTTCTTCCTTGTTTACTTTTTGTTTTTAAATTCAATTTTTAGTTTTTCTTGCCAAGAGAATTGGTCTGATACAATCTACTCTATAATTATTTGTAATGGATGTCTCTAGTTGTTATTAAATCATTTATCAATATTATTAATTTATAATAATAAGGCATTATTATAATCAATTTAAAGCATGTATTAATCATTGCAATCAACTTGATGTATGAGTATCCTGCCTTTATGTACCTTATATTCTTTAGGGAGGAGAGCTACCAAGAACACATTTATTTATATTGTGATAAACAGTAGAGGAGACAAACAAGGTATTATGAGTTTATTGTAGAGTTTTAGTTCTATAGAGTTTATTGTAGAGGTTTAGTTCAGATGATATGGGTGATCAAAGATAGCTACTTTGAGAAAGTGATATTTGAGCAGAGCTCTGAAGTGTGAATGGCAACCCACTCCAGTGTTCTTGCCTGGAGAATCCCAAGGACGGTGGAGCCTGGTGGGCTGCCATCTATGGGGTCACACAAGAGTCAGACACGACTGAAGTGACTTAGCAGCTGAAGTGTGAATAGAATTATTCAATATCTCTGAACCAGGATTTTCGTATGTGTTAAATACCAATAATAGAAGAATTGAATGAGCTCAACAAATGAATGATAAATTCATAAATGAATGATAAATGAGCTCAGTAAATGATGAATGTGCTCAATAAATGATGGGCTTTTTTTTTACTATTATGGGCTTCCCTGATGGCTCAGATGGTGTAGAATCTGCCTGCAATCCAGGTGACCTGGGTTTGATCCCTGGGTCAGGAAGATTCCCTTGAAGGGAATGGCTACCCAGTCAATGGCTACTCCAGTATTCTTGCCTGGAGAATCCCAAGGACGGTGGAGCCTGGTGGGCTGCCGTCTATGGGGTCACATAAGAGTCGGACACGACTGAAGTGACTTAGCAGCTGAAGTGTGAATAGAATTATTCAATATCTCTGAACCAGAATTTTCGTATGTGTTAAATACCAATAATAGAAGAATTGAATGAGCTCAACAAATGAATGATAAATTCATAAATGAATGATAAATGAGCTCAGTAAATGATGAACGTGCTCAATAAACGATGGGCTTTTTTTTTACTATTATGGGCTTCCCTGATGGCTCAGATGGTGTAGAATCTGCCTGCAATCCAGGTGACCTGGGTTTGGTCCCTGGGTCAGGAAGATTCCCTTGAAGGGAATGGCTACCCAGTCAATGGCTACTCCAGTATTCTTGCCTGGAGAATTCCACGAACAGAGGAGCCTGGCTAGCTACGGTCCATGGAGTTTCAAAGAGTCAGACTGAGCAACGAACACTTTCACTTTTTACTATTTTACAACTATAAACCATGAACTTTGCTCTCAAGGTATCTGAACTCTATGGGACATGATGTACACCAATAATTACAATACATAAACAGTAATAAGGCCTTAAGCAGTGAAAAAAAGTGGTGATCAGAGGGAGCAGATGTTACATTCAGTTTTGGAGATTAGGACTGTTTAATGATGAATGTAATATATGTACTAGACTTGAAGCTTGCCATTTCAAAAGCGAATTTAACGTATAGCTATCTCATTTGTAAACTTTTACATTTTATCAGGCATAGCAACCAAATTTCTGATTTGTTCCCTTCATCCTACTCCACCTTATATCTTTCTGTGTCTCAGTAAACAGCAACTCTGTCCTTGCAGTTGCTCACCCCAGCAACCTTAAGGTCATTTTTCATTCTTCACTTTCTCTCACAATGTTCATTCAATTCATCAGCAAAATCCTGTCACCTCCATTCTTAAGATACATCTTAAGATAACATGTCCTGGAAAATGTTGCGTATTGTGAATTTATTCATTTGGTGAAAGTGTTACAACTGCTTCTCCAGGTGTGGTCTCTTCTGGAGCTAGGGGCACAGATAGTGGATCACATACCTCTCTGACCTATCTTATCTCCACTTCTATCAGTCTGGTCCAAGCCACTATCACCTCTCACCTGGTTTAGTTTCAGTTCAGTCGCTCAGTTGTGTCTGACTCTTTGCAATCCCATGGACTGCAGTACGCCAGGCTTCCCTGTCAATCACCAATTCTCAGAGTTTACTCAAACTCATGTCCATTGAGTCGGTGATGCCATCCAACCATCTCATCCTCTGTCGTCCCCTTCTCCTTCCGCCTTCAATCTTTGCCAGAATCTTTCCCTTCAATCTTTTTCCAGGGTCTGTTCAGATGAGTCAGTTCTTCACATCAGGTGACCAAAGTATTGGAGTTTCAGCTTCAGTCCTTCCAATGAATATTCAGGACTGATTTCCTTTAGGATGGACTGGTTGGATCTTCTCGCTGTCCAGGGGACTCTCAAGAGTCTTCTCCAACACCACAGTTCAAAAGCATCAATTCTTCAGTGCTCATCTTTCTTTATAGTCCAACTCTCACATCCATACATGGCTACTGGAAAAACCATAGCTTTGACTAGGTGGACCTTTGTTGACAGAGTAATGTCTCTGCTTTTGAATATGCTATCTAGGTTGGTCATAACTTTTCTTCCAAGGAGCAAGCGTCTTTTGATTTCTTGGCTGCAGTCACCATCTGCAGTGATTTTGGAGCCCCCAAAAATAAAGTCTGTCACTATTTCCACTGTTTCCCCATCTGTTTGCCTTGACGTGATGGGACCAGATGCCATGATCTTAGTTTTCTGAATGTTGAGTTTTAAGCCAACTTTTTCACTCTTCTCTTTCACCTTCATCAAGAGGCTCTTTAGTTCTTCTTCACTTTCTGCCATAAGGGTGGTGTCATCTGCATATCTGAGGTTATTGATATTTCTCCCGACAATCTTGATTCCAGCTTGTGCTTCATCCAGCCCAGTGTTTCTCATGATTTACGCTGCATATAAGTTAAATAAGCAGGGTGACAATATACAGCTTTGACATACTCCTTTTCCTATTTGGAACCAGTCTGTTGTTCCATGTCCAGTTCTAACTGTTGACCTGCATACATATTTCTCAAGAGGGACATCAGGTGGTCTGGTATTCCCATCTCTTGAATTTTCCACAGTTTATTGTGATCCACACAGTCAAAGGCTTTGGCGTAGTCAATAAAGCAGAAGTAGATATTTTTCTGGAACTCTCTTGCTTTTTCAGTGATCCAAGGGATGTTGGCAATTTGATCTCTGGTTCCTGTGCCTTTTCTAAAACCAGCTTGAACATCTGAAAGTTGACAGTTCACGTACTGTTGAAGCCTGGCTTGGAGAATTTTGAGCATTACTTTATTAGTGTGCGAGATGAGTGCAATTGTGTGGTAGTTTGAACATTCTTTGGCATTGCCTTTCTTTGGGATTGGAATGGAAACTGCCCTTTTCCAGTCCTGTGGCCACTGCTGAGTGTTCCAAATTTGCTGGCATATTGAGTGCAGTACTTACACAGCATCATCTTTTAGGATATGAAAGAGCTCACCTGGAATTCCATCACCTCCACTTGCTTTGTTTGTGGTAATGCTTCCTAAGGCCCAGTTGACTTTGCATTCCAGGATGTCTGGTTCTAGGTGAATGATCATACCATCATGATTATCTGGGTTGTGAAGTTCTTTTTTGTATTGTTCTTCTGTGTATTCTTGCCACCTCTTAATATCTTCTGCTTCTGTTGGGTCCGTACCATTTCTGTCCTTTATTGTGCCCATCTTTGCATGAAATGTTCCCTTGGTATCTCTAATTTTCTTGAAGAGATCTCTAGTCTTTCCCACTCTATTGTTTTCCTCTATTTCTTTGCATTGCTCACCGAGGAAGGCTTTCTTATCTCTCCTTGCTATTATTTGGAACTCTCCATTCACATGTGTATATTTTTGCTTTTCTCCTTTGCCTTCAGCTTCTCTTCTTTTCTCAGCTATTTGTAAAGCCTCAGCTGAGGAAATTCCTCTCTATTCCTAGTTTGCTGAGAGTTTTTATCAGGAATGAGTGTTGGATTTTGTGAAATGCCTTTTCGATATCTCTTGATAACGATCACGTGACTTTTTAACCTCTTAATGTGATGGATTGCATTAAATAGTTTTCAAATGTTGAATCAGCCTTGACTAACCTGAGATTAGTCACTGGGTTGTTGTGTATAATTCTTATTATGCATTGTTGGATTTCATTTGCTACTATTCCTAGTCACATTTTTATTAACTAATAGTTTCATTAGACCCCTTCATGGCATACTGATCAATTGAAGCTTTGAAAAATAGCCATATATTAGATGATAGCATTGAGGTCAGATTTTTTTCCCTCCATAGACTGAACTGGTTAAATTTAACAGGATGGAATTTAGAACACATTATGAAAGATTTTTTTAGAATCAGTTCAATATGCACAGTTAATGGCACAAACTGTCTTTTTTTTAATTCTGGCTCTGTCACTTAGATGCTGTGAAACCTTGAGCAGGTTATTTCATCTCTCCGTTTCTCAGTTTATTCATCTATAAAAGGAGGGTACTGATGGTACTTATCATGTAACGTTTGTAATGTTGTTTTGAAATATAAAGTAATATACATTAATCATTTAAGACAATAGCTGGGACATAGTAAGGGCTGATTAACTGTTACCTGTGGTTATTATAAAGTTCTACACTTGAGGTTCAAACTCAGTTGTTTAGGATTTGAGTGGTATGATTTAGCACAACTGAGAAAGATTAGATATCTTAGTCTTTTGTTGACTGTAAACATAGGGGAGTGATAGTGTATTTGGATATGATAAAAATTAATGTACTTTAAAGTTCTAAGAGTGGTTAAGAGGCCCGATTTTACCTCAATTTCCCAATGAAATTGTTTAAAAGAAAAACAAAAGAAAAGGAAAAACAAAAAAGCCCTTTGCCAGAAGCTAGGAGACATTACTTTGCCAACAAAGGTCCGTCTAGTCAAGGCTGTGGTTTTTCCAGTGGTCATGTATGGATGTGAGAGTTGGACTGTGAAGAAAGTTGAGCGCTGAAGAATTGATGCTTTTGAACTGTGGTGTTGGAGAAGACTCTTGAGAGTCCCTTGGACTGCAAGGGGATCAAACCAGTCCATTCTAAAGGAAATCAGTCCTGGGTGTTTATTGGAAGGACTGATGCTGAAGCTGAAACTCCAATACTTTTGGCCACCTCATGCGAAGAGCTGACCCATTGGAAAAGACCCTGATGCTGGGAGGGATTGGGGGCAGGAGGAGAAGGGGACGACAGAGGATGAGGTGGCTGGATGGCATCACCAACTTGATGGAAATGAGTTTGAGTAAACTCCGGGAGTTGGTGATGGACAGGGAGGCCTGGTGTGCTGCAATTCATGGGGTTGCAGAGTCGGACACAACTGAGTGACTAAACTGAACTGAACTGAGGAGAAATATGTAGTTACTTACAAAGTAGAGGATCTGGATTGAGAAAAACCAATCTAAATATTGGCTAAGATTCAATGAAGGAAGGAAAATGTTTCATGACTTTTTTCTCATGTTCTGACCTGAAGACATAGTTTAACACCAACTGAAAAATTGATCTGCACTTCTTTCTTCATGATTTTCAAGCTTAAGAAATTATTCGTATAAAAGTAACCTTTCCTTTCTCAGTGAGACCTAAACTGAACATGCTATCTAATATTGCAAACTATTTTGTTGAATTTTTTCTATAACTTTTATTTTTTAAGTGACTATACAGTTTCCTTAGGTTTATAGTTTATCTCTCCCACAACTAGAATTCTAAGTCTCATGAAGTCTTTTTTCACTGAAGCACCTAGAACAGTATGTAGGACAACATAGTTACTCAGTAAATGTTTGCTGAATTAGTTAGATGAACAAAATCTTAGACTGATTCTCAGTATATTACTGCTGCTGCTGCTAAGTCTCGTCAGTCGTGTCCAACTCTGTGCGACCCCATAGACGGCAGCCCACCAGGCTCCCCCGTCCCTGGGATTCTCCAGGCAAGAGCACTGGAGTGGGTTGTCATTTCCTTCTCCAGTGCATGAAAGTGAAAAGTGAAAGTAAAGTCACTCAGTCGTGTCTGACTGTTAGCAACCCCATGGACTGCAGCCTACCAGGCTCCTCCGTCAATGGGATTTTCCAGGCAGGAGTACTGGAGTGGGGTGCCATTGCCTTCTCCAGTATATTACTAGTAAAAGCAATAGGAACTTTAATTCAAGTCAGGGGAGGAGCCTGGAGTTCTGCCTCCAGGTCCTGCCCTTTTCCACCTTGTGGCATCTAAGTAGCATGGTTTGAAAACTGTTTTGCAAGCAATGATCTATGAAGTTGCTGGAGTTGCCCATTTCATTTTATCCTTCTTTCTGTATCTTGAAATAGTAATTCCCAGAAAACATCTGGCCTCAGTGGAATGGTAGTAAATACATGTGATTGGCTACAGAATGGCTCATTTCCTATGGGAAATATACTTTCTAAACTGTAAAGCTCTATTACAACCACTGGTTGAGAGAACTCCTGGTAACACTGCTACTGCTGCTGCTGCTAAGTCACTTCATTCGTGTCCAATTCTGTTTGACCTCATAGACAGCAGCCCACCAGGCTCCCCCGTCCCTTGGATTCTCCAGGCAAGAACACTGGAGTGGGTTGCCATTTCCTTCTCCAATGCATCAAAGTGAAAAGGGAAAGCAAAGTTGCTTAGTCGTGTCTGACTCTTAGCGACCCCATGGACTGCAGCTCACCAGGCTCCTCCGTCCATGGGAGTTTCCAGGCAAGAGTACTGGAGTGGGGTGCCATCACCTCCTCTGGTAACACTGCATATGACATCAGTTCAGAATATCAGAGAACATTATCATGCTAACCTTTTAGATACTAAACAAAAGAAAAGAAAAAATCAGCAAAGAAAATCAATAAAGTTGGGATAAAACCCTAAAATGTAAATAGAAACAAATCTAAAGTGTTTCAAATTATAGCATAAACACACTGAAAGGGGAAAAATAAGTATAAACACGCTGAAGGGGGAAAAATAAGTAACCCAAGTAACTTTTGAGCATCCTGTACTTTGAAACTCAAAAAGAGCTATAAACAAATAACCCTAATTTATAGGCTATATTTGTGATGGTATGAATTGGCAACTTTGAAACTATTTTCTATCTATATTAGGATTCAACAAATGAATAAGTATATTGAGGATAATGGGAGCCAGGTTTTTCAATTGTTGGAGAAGGTAGTTTTATATATATATATATATATATATAGAAGAAAAGACTCCAGTAAATCCTGTGATGTTGGATTTGAATTGGAAATTATGAACTCATGATTTTTAACATTTATTTATATAAAGATAGAAATATACATGTATGCATGTATACACTTATGTATCTTTCTCTTAGGGATGTGTATAATTGTATGTATAGATATATGTATATGCATGTACATACACATATGTGTATATGCGTACACATATATGTGTGTCTATATTCCAGCTTTGTTTGCTAAGAGGCCTTGAAGCAATTGCAGTGAACGTATCTAACTCCCATATGCTGATTTCTAAATCATTCTCCACTTAAAGGAAACCAGAGCTCTTTGGGGAAATGGCTGATCCCAGGAAGAACTGGGTCAGGGAAAGTACAAGAGGAGTCTGGAACATACTGTTGTTTCAGAAAGAAAGGAGGTAGTCAAAGAATGATGGGGATGTGTCAAAAGGAACAAGAACCAGTGTGGAGAAGCATCCACGGGCCAAATGAATGATGATAGTTACAGATTATAAACTATTGAAAAAATAAGAACCATACACATATAAGTAAATGAATGAATAAATGACTTAAGTTGGGGAGAAGGGAAAGTTCTTCATTAAAATGGCTAATAAATATAGAACTGTTGGAATTAGAAAATGGCGTTTGGGAACAATTAAAATAGTACTCTCACCCAAGAATCCCCTGCAGGTACCAAACTATGGAGTAAAGTTTGATGAGGAATATGATATTTACATAGTCTCAAGACAATTCCTAACAATATATTTACTTATTACAGAGAGAAAAGCAGTAACTTCACGGTGCAGAATCTTGGCAGATACTCATTAACCAAGTGATCAAAGTTAGCATCACTGGTAATAGAACCTGTAACCTCTTGCGGCTTCTGATGTGATGCAGTGAGAAGCACCCAACATTACTTGTGACATTCCTACAAAAAATGCATAGCCTGAATTTAAACATGAGAGACCATCAGACAAACCTAAATTGAAGAACATTATACAAAATATTAAATGGTCTGTGTTCTTTAAAAATATCAGTCTTATAGGACACAGACTGAGAAACTGTTCCAGTTGGTTGGATTCTAAAAGAGGCATTACCACTAAATGCAGTGCATGATTCTGAATTGAATTCTGGACTGGGGAAATAGGTAGCTTTAAAAGACATTTTTTTAAGCAGTTAATGATATTTGAATATGGGCTGTAATTATATAGTAGAAATTTTAACATTGACACAATACTGATTTGGTTAGGTATACTAAGTGAATATCTGTATTCCTGGGAAACTATATGAAAAAAAATATTGAGGGCTAAAGTGCTAAGTGTCTGCAACTCACTCTCATGTGGTTCAGAAAAAAAATGTGAGGAGGAAAGAGACTGACAAAGCAAATGGGGTAAAATGTAAATAGTGATATTTGCAAATTTTCTTTAAGTTACATAAAAAATTTACCTAAAAATTCCTGAATTAAAATACTTGAGTTGTGATTGAACTGACTTGATCTTATTAATGATTTGTGGAATTCATGAAAAGGACAAAAAGTTATTCTCATCATTTAGAGAAAGTAGCAAAGCAAATGCTGATCAAGTAGAAAAACTCCAAATTATTAGGATATAGAACAGAAGGATTTTTTTGTTTGGATTTTTGTCATGGCTTAGTAACCTCGGGCATCTCACGTCCTATGTTCATTTCCTTAAACTTTTATGAAATAGGTCATTTAAGGACTTCTTAAACATTTCCTATTTAGCTAATTTTTTTTTAAGTGCTTTGTAAAAATTAAATGACCTTTGTTCCAGACAGATCATTTAATAATTTTATTAAGAAAAATTGAGGGCCATTTTGGCCATTATTTGTTAAAAGGGGGTGTTTTGGGGGATAGAAGTTCTTTCTTTATTGAATCTTTGAGCTACAATGAATGCAGTCATTTTAATAATTATCTTTATGTAATATACCATTTTAATAATATAATTTACATTTTAAACTAATAACATTCATAAAAATGCACCTTGGTGATAGTATTGATGAACTCTTTTAACAAAATTATCCTATAGGATTTTTGTATAATTTCTATTTTTTCCTATTTTAAATTGACTTTTGTATCGTATTACTAAAATGACCCCTTCAAAGAAACACCTAACCTTATAACAGATAGATGTATTATTGGCAAATGCAGGTGTTGATAGAAATCTCATTATTCATTGTAAAATTATTTTATTGCGATTCTAAAGACAGCAGTAGTGACAGTTTCAGTTGTTTTGACTAGTGTAAAATTCCAGGTGTAAACAGACACAATTATTCTTCAGTGGTAATGATAGTTCTAACCTATTTCGATGATGTGTCTGCTTCTGTTTTTCTCTTACAAAAATTCCTTTCTACTATTGGTGGGAATCACTCCTTCTTGACACCCCTCTTCCTGTTTTGGGCCCCTTGAATACTACTGGTCTTAGAAAGTGTATGCCTGGAATGGGATTCATGGGAGTTGTTGTCAAGAGACAACAATGTCTTTTCTGTTTGGCTCTTTCTCTGTGTATATATGGTATGTTATATTTCAGAGATTCAGTAGTTTACCTGTAGGCATTTGACTGCTATTCAGAGGAATGATTTATTATTAATTAGAGGAGTTATGGTTCTGTTTGTGTGTGGATCTTACAGTTGCTGTGGTGACTTGAAGTGGTCATCTTCATTACAACATAATAAAGCTCTGATTCCTGGGGGAAGTTGTGAGCCTCCTCTTTTTATTTCGTGTATCTGTGGTTTTTTTTTGATTTATCATATCCATGTAATGTATCAATAATTATGTTACTAACAACAATTTTGTGAGATGTTTATTATTCTCATTTTACAGATGAGGAAACTGAGGCTTGGTGAAGTTACGAAAGTTGTCCAAAGTCACACAGCTTGTAAAGGGCACATTCAAGATTCAGAGCCAGGTCTGTCCAATTTCAAAACTCTTAATCATGGCCATGAAACTTTGCAAGAGCTGTGAAGTATCAACCTGTGATAAGTTGTATTGATATTAATATTGCTTAACTGTCGTTTAACTCTTATTCATAATTTTTGATGGTTTTTTCATCTATAATAATTTTGTGTGTGTTTTAACTATCGTGAAAAGAAATATGAAATAACAATGTGGGTCTGGGCTCTGGAGACAGCTACCTGGGTATGAATCACTAAGCTGCTCCACTTACTTGTGTGACTCTGAGAAAGTTACTTAACTTTTCTGTACCTCAGTTTTCCTATCTGTAAAATGGTGATCGTAATATAATCTGCCTGATATGGGTTGTTGTGAAGATTAAATGATTTAAAGTATGCAAAGCACTTGGGCTTCCCTTGTGACTCATCTGGTAGAGAATCCGCCTGGCCTGTGGGAGACCTGGGTTCGTTTGATCCCTGGGTTGGAAAGATCCCCTGGAGAAGGGAAAGGCTACCTACTTCAGTATTCTGGCCTGGAGAATTCCGTGGACTCTATAGTCCATGGAGTCGCAAAGAGTCAGACACTACTGAGTGACTTTCACTTTCACTTTTCATACAAGGCACTTGTAATGGTGCCTGGCACACAGTAAGCATTCAGTAAATGTAAACTATTAGTATTATCATCTCCTAGCAACCAGTAAGGGAAAAGGCAATGGCACCCCACTCCACTCCTGGAAAATCCCATGGATGGAGGAGCCTGGAAGGCTGCAGTCCATGGGGTCGCTAAGAGTCGGACACACCTGAGCGACTTCCCTTTCACTTTTCACGTTCACACATTGGAGAAGGAAATGGCAACCCACTCCAGTGTTCTTGCCTGGAGAACCCCAGGGACGGGGCAGCCTGGTGGGCTTCCATCTATAAGGTCACACTGCGTCAGAGACGACTGAAGCGATTTAGCAGCAGCAGCAGCAGCAACCAGTAAAACAGATGATCATTATTTCTAATTCTCTGTTAGGAAATTTGGATAAAGCAAAGTTTAAGCAGCACACGATACCTACATAAACCAAAATTAAATTGAATAAGTTAGACCTAAAGAAAATCATTCATTTGATCAAATTCAGATCCATTGTAAAGCTGACTTGGAAACTGCTTCTGGGTCTTACATGTATAAGGACTACATACAGGTCCATAGGAGCTCAATATGACCACTGTATCATGAATGTTTTGTCTGTTTTCCTCTTGTAAGTGGAATTTGTATTCAAAATGTTTACGATTTTAGGTGACTTAAGGAGATTGTGTTTTGGCAGTGTTCACAGATAATTATCAAGAATGAAAACTTTACTTGTTGTGTAAAATGTTGGCAGTGTTTCATCACTTGCAGGAGTGGTTATTAGAACTTCCATTGTGGACACTGTGCACACTGATTGAGCTTTGAACCAGTGGGACCACAGCACATTCAACCAGAACTGAGCCATGTACTTACTGATCACATGCTCTTCACTCTTATTCCTTGTAGCGGCCTCAGAATTCTAAAGTGTAATATCATCTCTTGTTACAATTTAGTAAAGTAAAATACCTATAATTAGTGCCTAGTAAGTTTATACCAATTGCAAAAATATCTATCAAAGGGAGTAATTTGAGTCAAGTTATGTGAAAGTTCAAAAGCTCTTATTAAAAATAGGACTTGGTTTGTATATGAGCCCAAGACGTCAGAGGCTTTAATCTATACATGCATTTAATTTATTCTTTTTATTATATTGAGCCTTCCTCTCCTCAAACATAGTCTCTCTTTCTAGCTATTTAGATATTTTTTATTTATTTATGGCTGTGCTGGTTCTTCATTGCTGCTCACACTTTCTCTAGTTGCAGTGAATGGGAGCTACTCTTTGTTGCGGCGCACAGACTTCCCATTGTGATGGCTTCTCTTGTCGCAGAGCATGAGCTCTAGGGTGCGAGGGCTTCAGCAGTTGTGGCATGTGGGCTCAGTATCTGCAGTCCCCAGGCTCTAGAGCACAGGCTCAATAGTTGTGGGGCACGGGCTTAGTTGCTCCAGGGCAGGTGGATCATCTTGGAACAGGGCTAGAACCTGTGTCTCCTGCATTGGCAGGTGGGTTCTTTACCATTGAGCCATTAGGAAAGCCCCTTAGATATTTAAAAATATCTTTCAATAGTTTCTTTTTCTCATAAGTCTCTCAAATCTTCTCTTAAATTTAATTATTATTGTTGTTAAATTTTTAAATAGTTTTTCCTCTTTTTTTTTTTACATTTTCAATTTACTGATAGAAACTTTTTTGGTATATAGATCTCTGTTCAGCCACCTTAGCTGAAGTATGATGATTGCAATTGTGTCTTTCTTTCCAGTGCTTACAAAGTTTCTTTCTCTTGCCTTGCTATACTAGTTAGGACTTTGAGTACAGTGTTCAATACAAGTGTTAAAGAGGGCATTCTTACATTGCACTTAGCTTTTAAAAAGAAGCGGTCCATTAATAATAATGCAACAAAGATCCTGCATACTGCAAGGATGACTGAGTCAGCCAAATAAGTAAATAAACATCTCTAAAAAATAAAAGTACTTGCATTTTAAAAAAAGAAAAAGAAAAGGGATAAGTGAAGATATACAAGGCAAATGGAAATGAAACAATCACAAAAGAAAGTGTTGCTGTGTGACCACTCCTTTCAGTGACTGTTTTTTCTCCCTTTCCTGATTGCAAACTTTAGTAAAGAACTGATAGTCCATATCATTGAGGTGTTTTGAGGAAGACTCAAAAAGATTGATTTTGTGTTAATCATAGAATAGTCATTTTCTTTTTTTTTTCCTTCTCTTCCTCCTTTTTCTTTTTCTTTTCTTCTCCCTTCTTCTCTTTCTTTTTCTTCATTCTTGAATTGGGATGTATCTGTCATATTGGGGTGCGTGTTACTTTTGATATTTCACAGTTCAGTTCAGTCGCTCAGTCATGTCCGACTCTTTGTGACCCCATGAATTGCAGCACGCCAGGCCTTCCTGTCCATCACCATCTCCCAGAGTTCACTCAGACTCACATCCATCGAGTCGGTGATGCCATCCAGCCATCTCATCCTCTGTCATCCCCTTCTCCTCCTGCCCCCCATACCTCCCAGCTAATGAACAATTATTAACAATTTTGGCAGCATTTCTGTTTGGAACATAAAATAATGATATATCTTGCCATCAGTTGATGGCATCTTAGCTTTGATGAAATATACATTTTTACATACATACCATGACTCTGTCCTACCCCATCCTCTACTTGAAATGCTTTGAAATGTTTTGTTTTTGTCTCTCCCATCCTGTGCGTATATTATTCAAGATCTTAATGGAAGAAATAATCCTTATTTTGTCATCCTGGCTCCTCTTCCTGCAGCACTTAGCACAATACTTTGTTGGGCACAAGGTTGTATGTAACAATTACGGGAAGTATGTAGATATACTGAATCATAGCACAGACTGTGACACATGTATATTAGTGACTGGTTTTTTAGCTTCTTGGTGAGAAGAGATTAATACCTACATTAGTTAAGATTATTTTAAATATAAAGAACAGAGCCCAGTGCTTCCTACATTAAGCAAGTTAGAGAGTTTATTGGATGGATGTTTAGTCATCTGATGACGTTCAAGAAAGTTTAACCGATGAAACAAACAAAAAAAGTGATTAAAGGAAATTCCCTGGTGGTCCAGTGGTTAGGACTCCACACTTCCACTGTAGGGGGCATGGGTTCGATCCTTGTTGAGGAACTAAGATCCTTACAAGCCACACAGGGCACAGCAAGATAAAGAAAGAAAGAAAGACAGTTTAAAAATAGAAAGCACTGTGAAGGAAAATGAAGAGAATAGTAACAGTAAAGAATTACAGGGACTTCCCTGGTGGCCCAGTGGCTAAGACTCGAAGTTCCCAATGCAGGGGCTGATCCCCGGTTGAGGAAATAGATTCCACATGCCACAACTAAAGAGTTCATGTGCCACAACTAGAAGATCCTGTATACCACAACTAAAGATCCCCCGTGCTTCATCTAAGACCTGACATAGCCAAATAAATAAAAATTAAAAAATAATAAACTATACTGAGATATTTTTTAAAAGGAATTATAAAGGATGGTATTGAGAGAAGAAAAGAAAGCTTCATGAATGAGGTAACATTTAGTTTGAGACTTGAACTGTGAATGGAAGACAGGCATTCTTGAAGTTTTTGAGAGAAAAATATTTTAGACAGAGGGAAACAGCAGGCCCAGAGAGGGAAAGAGCTTGCAGTTAACTGAAAGAGAATACTGGTTATTTGAGGAGAGTGTCACTCTGAGGTAGGAGAGGCAGGCAAGGGCTGTATCATAACATGGTAGTATCTGCTCTGCATTTGTGAAGTGCTGGCCACTGTTCCAGGCACTTCTCAAGCAGTGTTAGTTGTTATGCCGTATTGACTGTCTGAATGCTAAGAGTTTGGATTTAACTTGAAGATGCATCGGGAAGCCATGGAACTATTATTCAGTGCCCTGATCCATTTTTAAAGATTACACTGAATGCTTTGTTCACAGTTGATCAAAGGGGGACAGCAGAGGAAATTGAAATAAATACTAGTCGATGGTTTATACTAGTTCATGTAGGAGATGCAGTAACCTTGGACCATGGTCCTTTATGGTAGAGGTGGAGAGCAGTGGACAGATTTAAGATACATTTACAAGTCTTGTTGATGGCTTGGATAAAGGGAGAGGGTTGTGAGGGGAAGGAAGGAGTCAGATTGGAGAAGGTTAAAGAGTTGAAGAGATGATGTGTGTAGATAATTTGTAGTTATTTAGAACTACAGAAAAGGAGAGCAGAGCTGTTTTTAATCTTCTTATTTCCATCATTTTTCCAGTGCCATTTCTGTCTTTTTTAAATTCTTGGAACCAAATATATTTTTATTCTAGTCTGCCTCTCCAGATTGCAGCACCTTTTTCTCATCCCACACTTGACAGATGCTTAGAGGAGGAAAGTCAGTTAAAAAGTAGGCTAGCATTCTCAGCAGTTCTGCCCTTTTTCATCAAGATGTTCCTTGCTAAATCAGTCCTTGCTATATCAGAGCAAACCATTTTGTTCTATAAGTAAAGGTTTAATTCTTGAAGGAACAGCATTTTAGGAAGTCAGTCTCTATATGTGTGTTATGGGATTAGGGGTGATGGTCATACATGTTTTTTATCTGTTAAGTCTCAACATACCTTAAAAGATAAAGTTAAGAATAGCTGAATCACCAATTCAGTTCACCAATTGTTTTCTCAATTGAAAGGCAAGTGGATAAACTAAAAGATGAAATTGGTTGTGTAACTGAAAAAAACTCTCAGAAGAGATAGCCTTTTTTTTTAATGTTTCTTAAATATATATAGGTTCAGCTTTTGAAACCACCTTTGACTGCAATTTTAAGTAGACAGTCTTTCCTTATTTTTTGAAGCTCTAGTTTTCCATTATTTTTAAGGAGTGAATAAAGAAGCCATGTATCAAAACAAAAGAATTTTGTGGATAAGATGAAAATTAGTAAGGCAGAAATCTGAAATTAAAGTCAGGTAATAGGTGGGAGGGGGGTTCAGGATGGGGAACACATGTACACCCGTGGCGGATTCTTGTAGATGTATGGCAAAACCAATACAATATTGTAAAGTAATTAGCCTCCAATTAAAATAAATTTAAATTTAAAAAGTCAGGTAATAGATAAGGATCATAGAATGCTGTTTAAATAAGTGTTTCTTAAGTTTTTAGGATTAATAGTTACAGAATCCTTTGAGATTCCAAAGAAAGTTGAAGAATCTGGCCTCAGAAAATGCACAGAAGCATGAGCATTCAGATTTGAACATAATCTTAGGGCATTTCTAAATCTGAAGAGCCTATGGGGGTACAGGCTGCCCTGGTCAAGAACATGTGGTCTGAATCAGGGCTGGGAAGTAGTGGCTAGAGAGCATCAACACTCAAACTGTGACAGTAATCTCTTTTCAAATACTAGCCTTTCAGGCAGCCCAAACTCAATTTGTTGTTATTTTTTAAACTTTTGGTCTGACAGCTGATAACATAATTTTTAGTTTTAGCTGTTGAAAATTATTCTTAAATTTTTTACTTTGAAAATGCTGTAGAAAAGCAGTTACTGTATATGTGTAATCTAGAAAAATGATATAGGTGAACTTATCTGCAAAGCAGAAATAGAGACACAGACATAGAGAACAAACATGATACCATACGTGGTGGCGGGGGTGGTGGGATGAATTGGAAGATTGGGATTGGCATATATACACTACCATGTGTAAAACGTATAACTAATGAGAATCGACTGTACTGCACAGGGAACTCTACCCAATGTTCTGTGGTGACCTAAATGGGAAGGAAATCCAAAAAAGAGGGGATATATCTATATCTATATATACTTATATATAGCTGATCCACTTTGCTGTACAGCAGAAACTAACAAAACATTGTAAAGCAACTATACTTCAGTAAAAATTAATTTTATAAAATGTCATAGATGGCAGTGTTTTCTGAAATAAGGCAATACAGTATTCAGGATATGCTAAGAAATGAAACTTACTAATAAAGTCAAGGTGAAATACAAACAAATTTCAAATTTACTGACACCTAAGATTATACAGAAGCTGAATAAATATTTCCTTTTAGAACTAGATTTAAAAAGCAAACAAACCAACTCTTTGTTCTCTCTCCTTTTCCATGAACCTGTTTGTAACATGTTTCTCACAAAACTGACCATGAACTTTTAAAGTGAACTTTTTAGTCCTATAGGTTAAGTATTGGACCTATTTCCTTCACTGTTGGTGATGAAGCTGTACTTTGTTACTTTTCCTTTGGCTCAGGGCCTAAGTGGAAAACTAAGCTAGTGATACAACTTAATAAGTTATAAATTATTTCCTGTTAGGCACATTATGCCAGTTAGACCAATGTTTAATGAAATCCAAAATTCTTAAGATTCATTGATTGAGTAGGGGATTGACTAGATGACCTACCTCTAAGCCTTTAGGCCATGCTATAGGAGTCTAGGATTCCTTACATTTTTTCACTTGATCAAATAAAAGGGTTTTTTCCATCACTCTAAATCTTGAAAGCAAGTTCCACATCATAAGAAAAAGTAGAAATCAAGGAAAGAAAATGCAAAACCAAAATACTTTGTCTGGGGTATAGTGTAGTTGTTTAGTTGCTAAGTCATGTCTGACTCTTTTGTGACCCCATGGACTGTAGCCTGCCAGGCTCCCCTGTGCATGGGATTTCCCAGGCAAGAATAGTGGAGTAGGGTTACCATTTCCTTCTCCAGGGGATCGTCCCAACTCAAGAATTGAACCTGTATCTCCTGCATTGACAGGCAAATTCTTTTCTACTGTTCAGTTCAGTCACTCAGTCGTGTCCGACTCTTTGCAGCCCCATGGACTGCAGCATGCCAGGCTTCCCTGTCCATCACCAACTCCCGGAGCTTACTCATACTCATGTCCATTGAGTTGGTGGTGCCATCCAACCATCTCATCCTCTCTCATCCCCTTCTCCTCCTGCCTTCAGTCTTTCCCAGCATCAGGGTCTTTTCCAATGAGTCAGTTCTTACCATCAGGTGGCCAAAATATTAGAGTTTCAGCTTCAGTCCTTCCAATGAATATTCAGGACTGATTTCCTTTAGGAGTGACTGTTTGGATCTCCTTGCAGTCCAAGAGACTCTCAAGAGTCTTCTTCAACACCACAGTTCAAAAGCATCAGTTCTTCGGCACTCAGCTTTCTTATAGTCCAACTCTCACATCCATACATGACTACTAGAAAAACCATAGCTTAGACTGGACAGACATTTGTTGGCAAAATAATGTCTCTGCTTTTTAATATGCTGTCTAGGTTGGTCATAGCTTTTCTTCCAACGAGCAAGCATCTTTTAATTTCATGGCTGCAGTCACCATCTGCAGTGATTTTGGAGCCCCCAAAAATAAAGTCTCTCACTGTTTCCATCTGTTTGCCATGAAGTGTTGGGACATGATGCCATGATCTTAGTTTTCTGAATGTTGAGTTTTAAGCTGGCTTTACCACTGAGCCATATAATGTTATACTTTAAATGATCACTTGATTTATGGCATTTTTAGCTTAGAATTTTAGTGATGGAACAAATTATTATTATTAAGATTATTGTTAGCAGGTGTACAGTCAGAACATTTTTTTCTTGTCCCTGATAGCTCAGTTGGTAAAGAATCTGCCGGCAATGCAGGAGACCCTGGTTCAATTCCTGGTTCGGGAAGATCTGCTGGAAAAGGGATAAGCTACCCACTCCAGTATTCTTGGGCTTCCCTTGTAGCTTAGCTGTTAAAGAATCCACCTGCAATGTGGGAGACCTGGGTTCAGTCCCTGGGTTGGAAAGATCCCCTGCAGAAGGGAACAGCTACCCACTCCAGTATTCTGGCCTGGAGAATCCCAGGGACTGTATAGGCCATGGGGTTGCAAAGAGTCAGATACGACTAAGCGACTTTCACTTTCCTTATAGAATTCCGGAATAGGTGTGTGATGAAAAATACAGTGGAATTGTATATATTTGCATTCAACCATGTTTGTTCAGAGGATAGTAAAATGAAAGAGTTAGAAACAATATAATTAAACCTAGGTTTATATTCTCTTTGCTTGTTCTATCAATGAGTTTCTGCGGTACAGTGTTTTTGTGCCTCCTATACAGTGTGTGAAGAAGGAAAGGGCACCCCACTCCAGTATTCTTGCCAAGAGAATCCCGTAGAAGAGGAGCCTACTGGGCTGCTGTCCATAGGGTTGCACAGAGTCGGACATGACTGAAGTGACTTAGCATGCATGCGTGCATTGGAGAGGGAAATGGCAACCCACTCCAGTGTTCTTGCCTGGAGAATCCCAGGGACAGAGGAGTCTGGTGTGCTGCCGTCTATGGGATCATAAAGAGCTGGACACAACTGAGACATTAGCAGCAGCAGCATATACAGTGTGAGCTTACTGTGTAATTCTAGTTCTGGGTATTAGTACTAACAACAGTGAACACTTGGGAAACACCGCCTGTGTACTGGGCACTGTACGCCATGCAGTTTGCATATAATGATTCGTTTCATTCTCACAGTAGCCCTATCACATAGATTCTATTTTTAATCTCTCTTTCTTGGATAAGGAAACAGGCACTGAAAAGTTCAATAATTTGTCCCAATTACACAGTTAGTAAGTGGCAGATTTGCCTGGTGCTAGAATCTGTGCACTTAGTCCCCTCACACTACTTCTCAAAAATGTGCCACATTAAGCATAATAACATTTAGGCATTAGCATATAATTAGTGGCTTCCCTGGTGACTCAGATGGTCTTGGGTCAGGAAGATCCACTGGAGAAGGGCATGGCAACCCCAAACAAGAAAGAAAACCAAGAGAATGATAAACATAATTAAGTCTAGTGTTACTTCTGGGGGAAAAGAAAAGAGGACATAATCAGCAAAGGTTCATTTGGGGACTTCCCAAGGTTTAGTAATGCTCTAATTCTTAAGCTGAGTAGAAGATACACAAGTTTTCATTTCATTATGTTCTGTAACCTATATATCAATGTTTATATTCTTTTGTATACATCAGCTATTTTACAATTTAATTATGTGGAAAGCAAGTCACCTAAAATCCTTCTGAGGGTAGAGATGGGAACTGTAGAAATATAAACACATACACTTATAATTATGAGTCATCTAATTAAGGAGTAAGAAAAATAAATTACATTTAATTGTAAAATTTACATCTCACTTTTTGGTTAACACCAAATGGTCAACACCGAAATCAGATTGATTATATTCTTTGCAGTCAAAGATGGAAAAGCTCTAAACAGTCAGCAGAAACAAGCCTGGAAGCTGACCGTGGCTCAGATCATGAACTCCTTATTGCCAAATTCAGACTTAAATTGAAGAAGGTAGAGAAAACCACTAGATCATTCAAGTATGACCTAAATCAGATCTCTTATGATTATACAGTGGAAGTGACAAACAGATTCAAGGGATTAGATCTGATGGACTACCTGAAGAACTATGAACAGAAGTTGTACAGAAGGCAGTGATCAAGACCATCCCCAAGAAAAAGGAGTGCAGAAAGGGAAAATGGTTGTCTGAGGAGCCTTGCAAATAGTTGAGGAAAGAAAGAAGCTAAAGGCAAAGGAGAAAAGGAAAGATATACCCATCTGAATGCAGAGTTCCAAAGAATAGCAAAGAGAGATTAGAAAGCCTTCCTCAGTGATCAGTGCGAAAAAATAGAGGAAAACAATAGAATGGGAAAGACTAGAATCTCTTCAAGAAAATCAGAGATACCAAGGGAACATTTCATGCAAAGATGGGCACAATAAAGAACAGAAATGGTATGAACCTAAGAGAAGCAGAAGATATTAAGAAGAGGTGGCAGGAATACAGAGAAGAACTGTACAAAAAAGATCTTCATAACCCAGGTAAGCACGACGGTGGGATTACTTGCCTAGAGTCAGACATCCTGGAGTCCAAAGTCATGGGGGCCCTAGGAAGCATCACTGTGAACAAAGCTAGGGGAGGTGATGGAATTCCAGTTGAGCTATTTCAAATCCTGAAAGATGATGCTGTGAAAGTGCTGCACTCAATATGCCAGCAAATTTGGAAAACTCAGCAGTGGCCACAGGACTGGAAAAGGGCAGTTTTAATTCCAATCCCAAAGAATGGCAATGCCAAAGAATGTTCAGACTACCGCACAATTGGACTCATCTCACACACTAGCAAAGTAATGCTTAAAATTCTCCAAGCCAGGCTTCGATAGTACATGAACCAAGAACTTCCAGATGTTCAAGCTGGATTTAGAAAAGGCAGAGGAACCAGAGATCAAATTGCCTACATCCATTGGGCCTTCGGAAAAGGAAGAGAGTTCCAGAAAAACATCTACTTCTGCTTTATTGACTATGCCAAAGCCTTTGACTATGTGGATCACAATAAACTGTGGAATATTCTTAAAGAGATGGAAATACCAGACCACCTTACCTGCCTCCCAGGAAATTTGTATGCAGGTCAAGAAGCAACAGTTAGAACTGAACATTGAACAACTGACTGGTTCCAAATTGGGAAAGGAGTACGTCAAGGCTGTATATTGTCACCCTGCTTATTTAACTTATATGCAGAGTACATCATGAGAAATGCTGGGCTAGATGAAGCACAAGCTGGAGTCAAGGTTGCCAGGAGAAATATCAATAACCTCAGATATGCCCATGACACCACCCTCTGTTTGTTTTATCAAACAGAGCCATTTGATGAAAGTGCAAGAGGAGTGAAAAAGCGGGCGTAAAATTCAGCCTTTATAAAACAAAGATCATGGCATCTGGTCCCATCACTTCATGGCAAATAGACGGGGAAACAATGGAGACAGTGACAGACTTTATTTTCTTGGGCTCCAAAATCACTGCAGATGGTGACTGCAGCCATGAAATTAAAAGACATTTGCTCCTTGGAAGAAAAGCTATGACCAACCTAGACAGCATATTAAAAAGCAGAGACATTACTTTGCCAGCAAAGGTCCATCTAGTCAAAGCT
>NW_011494940.1:2183513-2183684 GCF_000754665.1 Bison bison bison
CAGGCTCCTCCATCCATGGGATTTCCCAGGCAAGAGTACTGGAGTGGGGTGCCATTGCCTTCTCCAAATAGTAAGCCCTACAATGACTGAATAGGCTGTACATAGATAGCATATTGAAAAGCAGAGACATTACTTTGCCAACAGAGGTTCGTCTAGTCAAGGCTATGGTTT
>NW_011494940.1:2183784-2185754 GCF_000754665.1 Bison bison bison
AAATAGACGGGGAAACAATGGAGACAGTGACAGACTTTATTTTCTTGGGCTCCAAAATCACTGCAGATGGTGACTGCAGCCATGAAATTAAAAGACATTTGCTCCTTGGAAGAAAAGCTATGACCAACCTAGACAGCATATTAAAAAGCAGAGACATTACTTTGCCAGCAAAGGTCCATCTAGTCAAAGCTATGGTTTTTCCAGTAGTCTTGTATGGATTTGAGAGTTGGACTATAAGGAAAGCTGAACACCAGAGAATTGATGATTTTGAACTGTGGTGCTGGAGAAGACTCATGAGAGTCCCTTGGACTGGAAGGAGATCAAAGTCAATCCTAAAGGACATTAGTCCTAAGTATTCATTGGAAGGGCTGATGCTGAAGCTGAAACTCCAATACTTTGGCCACCTGATGCGAAGAACTGACTCTTTGGAAGAGACGTTGATGCTGGGAGAGATTGAAGGCAGGCGGAAAAGGGGACGACAGAGGATGAGATGGTTGGATGGCATCACCGACTCGATGGACATGAGTTTGAGCAAGCGCAGGGATTTGGTGTTGGACAGGGAAGCCTGGCGTGCTGCAGTCCATGGGATTGCAAAGAGTCAGACACGACTGATCAACTGAACTAAGTCTCACTTTTATTGCAGAGAATAAAGTTATTGAAATTTAGTTTGTCCAACCCGATACAGAATGAACCACATGTGAATTCCCTGGCAGTCCAGTGGTTAGGACTCCATACTTTCACTGCTGAGTGCACAGGTTCAGTCCTTCATTGGGAAACTAAGATTCTCCAAGCCGCGCGGCACAGCCAAAAAATAAAATGGACCAAGAAAGAAAGAGAAGGAAAGGAAGGAAGGAAAGAAAGGGAGGAAGAAAAGAAAAAGAAAATAATTTTAAAAAAGAGCAATTTTAAATGAACCAAAGGCTTTTGTAAGGACATTAGAGAGCTACAACTCTTAGGAAAGTGGGGACTTGTCTCTCCAGAGTTTTTTTCATTTCTAAATTATGCTTGTTTGCTTTTCTTTTTTCTCTTGTCACAGTTGCACATCTAATTTTAGGCCCCTCTTGTATGTATATTATAAGGAAGATTGGACAAGACAATGCTTTAGAAAACTCACTGTGACGGAAAAAAATTCACAAACACTATATAGCACAGACATTATATACATCGGATATAGACACATTCAGAAAACTTGACCTTGACACTTAATTATGAGTTTCCCCTTAAGAAAGAAAAAGAAATATCAAAGTTATCAAAAATGGTAAAATTACTGTTACAACAGTATTAGTTGTTCTGAATGTAATAATATATAAACTAAAATCTGAAACCATGGGTACCATTCTGAATAGCTGAAAAAAATTAATAAACTCACAGATTTCCTTAGTTTAGCTAAAGAGTCTTTTTCCAAGAGACTCTAATCTCATTAAAAGCGAAAAATCCCATCAATTCAAAATAACATTGGGAGTACTTTAAATCATCCACAAAGTACAGTAGTATACTATCTTGCAATAAATCCAACAGCCAAAGATGTTTTATACTGTGGACAGTTTGCTGTTTTTAGCTGAAATCAGTTGAAATAGCTTGCTTATGTTTAGGAACTATGCTGTGAGAAAAATATCTATTATATTTGTATAAAGAAATCATAAATTGCTTCCCTCCTCCTTCAGCATTACAGGATTCATCCATGTTGATTGTTATAACTGTAGATGATTCACTTTTATGTTTTCTCTTGATTATTTTTTATTTTTAAAAGTGTTTAAATTGAGGTATTATTTTTATTTCTGCATGGTATTCTAATGTGTGACTATTCTGTATTTATTGTTTTGATGGATAGATTCTAGTGTTTGTTATTTTATTGTTAGAAATACTAAACAATGCTGCACAGACACTATCTTGTATACCTTCTTGTAACTTTCCTGCTGCTGCTGCTGCTGCTAAGTCGCTTCAGTCGTGTCCGACTCTGTGCGACCCCA
>NW_011494940.1:2185976-2193861 GCF_000754665.1 Bison bison bison
ATTGCCTTCTCCAAATAGTAAGCCCTACAATGACTGAATAGGCTGTACATAGATAGCATATTGAAAAGCAGAGACATTACTTTGCCAACAGAGGTTCGTCTAGTCAAGGCTATGGTTTTTCCTGTAGTCACGTATGGATGTGAGAGTTGGACTATGAAGAAGGCTGAGCGCCGAAGAATTGATGCTTTTGAACTGTGGTGTTGGAGAAGACTCTTGAGAGTCCCTTGGACTGCAAGGAGATCCAACCAGTCCATTCTGAAGGAGATCAGCCCTGGGATTTCTTTGGAAGGAATGATGCTAAAGCTGAAACTCCAGTACTTTGGCCACCTCATGCGAAGAGTTGACTCATTGGAAAAGACTCTGATGCTGGGAGGGATTGGGGGCAGGAGGAGAAGGGGACTACAGAGGATGAGATGGCTGGATGGCATCACTGACTCGATGGATGTGAGTCTGAGTGAACTCCGGGAGTTGGTGATGGACAGGGAGGCCTGGCGTGCTGCGATTCATGGGGTCCCAAAGAGTCGGACACGACTGAGTGACTGAACTGAACTGAGGAGATTCTTTTAGGAACTTTAAACTTCTTAGTTAGTGAATGTAACAAATCAGATGATACTTTTTAGAGAGAATTCATTTAGAAAGCTTTGCTTTATTTGGAGTTGTATTTTGCCGTTTTTTGTAGTATTGTGTGTGCATGTGTATATATATATGTAGCATTTAGGAACTGATCCTACAATTAGTTGTGCCTTCCCATACATGTGGGCTTCCTTTGGCTGGGGGCAGTTATTTCTTACAAGTCTGTAGACTCCTGTTAAAGTACCATTCATGGTAAATGCCTAACACTTATTATTCTTGTTCTTTTTTTGTTCTTTCCTCAGTAGAGCAAATTAGAAGCACACCATGTGTGTTTGTAATCCTTCTTACACTCATATACTGAGGCAGTGTTCAATAAATGTGTGTCTTGTCAAGAATGAGTTTAATTACCATGAAATTATGATAATTTAGCTGACCTTTTGATTAATATTATAGATAAGATTTTATATTTGAAACAGTTGAGCCAAATACTTTGTTTAAAAACTGTCTTTAATTCCAGCAGTGGAATTTAATACACTTTTCTCCCATTTAAATACTCTAAATCTGATTTCAACAGATACTATATCAGCAAGTAGTGCATTTTCTAGAGCAGGTATGAAAAGATTCAGTAGCATTTCTAGTATTAAGTGTCTGGATCCAGTTTACTATCATTTGCTAGATTATTATAATAGCCTCCTAATTGTCTCTCTGCTTCATTCTTGTTCCCTTCAATCCTTTCTTAAACCAGCTGCCAAATGTAAAATGTAAGTGCTTTCTTTTAGAATCCTCCAGTGATTCCCCATTTCTCTCAGAGGAAAATTGAAGTGTTTGGCCTACAAGGTTCTCTGTTAACTTGTTGTGTGTTACCCATGTGGTCTCATCTCTCCTATTCTCTTGTCTTCATTTTGCACTGAACACACTGACCTCCTTTCTGTTTGTCAGACACTCTGGGCAAGACCTTTAGGACCTTTGCATTGATTATTTTCTTTTTCTGGAACACTTATCCTAGTGTATGACTCACTTTTTTACCTACTTCAATTCTTTACTCAAATAATACTTAATTTAAAATTTTATCCCTACCTCAGTACTTCTAATCCCCCTCTTAACCCTATTCATGTTTTTCTCTATAGCATTTACCGTCTTCTAATATACCACAGAGCTGGTGGTGTTCAGGTAAATGCTTTACAGTTAGTTTTCCAGATATAATTCCTACATGAATGATGGTTGATATTTTTGCTTGTGTAGTGAGTAAGATGAAAGTGAAGGAATGAAGTTGTGTGTCAGAATTTCACTCATTTGTCAATGACATGAGAGGCTTCTTTGCTGAATTGGATAATAGTTTTCAAATAGTAGAAGAATATTTCCTCAAAATTTTTGTGCTATTCATAAGGTAGTGCTTTAGACACCGCACACTTTTAAGTTCAGTCTGCATTGTAGCATTTTCTCCATCAGTTTCTTAGATCTGGACAAGCACAAAACAATAAATCAAGCAGTAATTGATAGTTTTTGCCAAATTTCACAGTGTAAATATTTCCACTGTGGCCGATTTCAGGTTACCAACATGAAGTCACTATGCGATATTTGGAAGAGATGTACAGTAGCCCAGCATTAGGCAATATTTCTACCATACAGATACAAAATCGTCAGTAGCACCAAGAGCAGAGATGATAGTAAAATGTAATGTAAAAATAGGACGTAAGATTTTAGTATTTATCTTTGTTTTAAAATAACTATGTTTATATAGTTTAATTTATAACAAAGGTTATGTTTTACACCAAGTTCACAAACTTGCTGAAAATTTAACAGTTGGATCTTGTCAGTCAGCACATCGCTGTGAATAATCTGGCTATTTATTTTCTGTCTATCTCCTTCATAGAGGCAGAGGTTTTGCTCTGTGTTGTTTGCTGCAGGCTGGAATGGTAGGCAGTCAATGAATACTTGCTAAGTGAATTTTAATTAAAATAAATGTACTAGATGCTGAGCAAAAAATAAATTTTGTCTTCAAATAAATTGAAACCTTTTTCATCTTTTAATATGAAATTTTGATTATAACAATAGCATAATATTCTTACCTCTCTGAATTATTGACCTAGATTATAAATAAAAGCATGTTACTCTGAAAGGGATAGAAGATTTTTAAATTTTCCTTGCTGAAAGAAAGATAATCATGTGGTCTCTCTTTTATAAAAAGAAAAATATGAAGCATTTATGCAAAGGAAAAAACTCTGAAGTGTTGATGGAGGTTATTTCTGTTTGGGATTACAGGTCATTTGTATTTCATTCTTCAGATTTTTCTGTTTTTCGTGTTCTTTACAAGTCACATCTATTATATAATAAAATTATTTTTAAATCAGCTTCTTTATCATACTCTGGTATATAGTATTTTAGTTGAAAGAGGAGGAAAGTAAAATATTACAAGTAGAATATATAGGGTAAAAGAGAGAGACGGAAGTGAGAAAGCCATTGCATATTTGAAAGGCCTGATCTTGTTATGCAGGGAGGTACTGGGAGATAAGGCGACAATGTTGGGTTCAAATTGTAGAGGCTTCTGAATGCCAGACTCGGACATCAAACTTTAGAATCTTCAACGGATTTTGAAGATAGTCAAGGAAGAATTCTAGGAATTTAATCTGGCACAACTCTGTAGGAAGATTAGAGGAAAGAGGGCTTGGAGTCCAGAGGTTGTTGCAGAGGTCATGGATGAGTGATTTTTCTACCAGGGCAATTACGAATAGAAGTGCTGAATGGCTGAATATCAGAGATAACTGATACCTGTTCCCATCCAGTAGCGTCTGTTGATGAACTTTGTATGGAAGAATTGTGGGAAAGTGTCAGAGATGAACCTGAGAGTATGCTGTTGGCATTTCAAAGCTTTGCTGGGTATAAAGGTGTTATGAAGAAATACGAAAGTCAGGAAGAAGAATTTGTTTGAAAGGAAGAAGATAAATGGATTTGGAGATATTTGGAGTTGGAAATATAAGACTAGAATTCACAAAGAAGTCAGGACTAGATATGAGCTCTTTATGGGAGATAGAGAAATAAGAAATGTATGTTTATAATTAGTTGAATTTTTACCCATTAAAAAAAAAACAACTGAGTTCAGTATGTAATCTGTTCGTGAATTCAAAGGAGAAGTACAATTTGTCATGAGCTATAAACTTACATATTGACAGAGACATTTTTAGTTTACTAATAAGATGACTTAACAATTCATTTTCAAATGTTAGCTAACCCTGCATTTATTAGAAAAGTTCCATGTGGTCATGATACATTTTTAATATATTGTTTGGTTTGATTTGCGAAATTTTTGTTTAGAATTTATGTATGTATGTTCATGAGAAGTATTGGTCTATCTATTTAAAAATCATAAATAGTGTCTTTGGTTTTGGTATCAGGTAATATTAGCCTGATAGAATGCTTTAGGAAATGTTCCCTCCTCTTCAGTTTTTTGGGAAGAGTTTGTAGAATTGGTATGATTTCTTCCTTAAATGTTAGGCAGAATTCACCAGTGAATCCATTTAGCCCAGGAGTTGTATTTGTGGAAATATTTTAAACTATAAACTGAATTTCATTAATAGGTATAGAACTTTTGTGCTGTGCTGTGCTTAGTTGCTCAGTTGTGTCCGACTGTTTGGAACCCCATGAATTGCAGCCTGCCAGGTTCCTTTGTCCATGGGGATTCTCCAAGCAAGAATACTGGAGTGGGTTGCTGTTCCCATCCAGGGGATCTTCCCACCCCAGGGATCAAACCCAGGTTTCCTACATTGCAGGCAGATTTTTTACCAACTGAGCCACCAGGGAAGCCCAAGAATACTGAAGTGGGTAGCCTGTCTCTTCTCCAGAGGATCTTCCTGACCCAGGAATTGAACCAGGGTCTCCTGCACTGCAGGCAGATTCTTTACCAGCTGAGCTACCAGAGAAGTCCATAGGACTGTTCAGTTCAGTTCAGTTCAGTCGCTCACTCGTGTGCAACTCCTTGCTACCCCATGAACCACAGCATGCCAAGCCTCCCTGTCCATCACCAACACTCGGAGTCCACCCAAACCCATGTCCATTGAGTCAGTGATGCCATCCAACCATCTCATCCTCTGTCGTCTCCTTCTCCTCCTGCCCTCAATCTTTCCCAGCATCAGGGTTTTTTCAAATGAGTCAGCTCTTCGTATCAGGTGGCTAAAGTATTGGAGTTGCAGCTTCAAAGGGTTGTCTATTTCTTCTTGAATAAGCTATGAAAATTTCTACCTTGAAAGGAATTTTTCCATTTCATCTGAGTTGAATTTATTGGCATAAACTTGTTCATAATATGCCCTTATTATTTTTAATATCTATAGACTCTTATAGAGATAACACCTCTGTCATTCTTTTTATTTGTTTATTTTTGGCTGCACTGAGTCTTCACTGCTGCCCTTGGGCTTTCTCTAGTTGCAGCGAGTGGGGGCTACTCTCGAGTTGTGGTGCATGGGCTTCTCATTGCAGTGGTGTTGCAGAGCATGGGCTCTAGAGTTGATGGGCTCGGTAGACATGGCACCCAGTTTTAGTTGCCCCTCAGCATGTGGAATCTTCCAGGATGATGGATTGAACTTGTGTCCTCTGCATTGGCAGGAGGTTCTTAACCACTGGACTATCAGAGAAATCCTCTCATTCTTGACATTGGTAATTTGTATCATTTTTTTCCCCCTGAATAGTCTGGCTATAGGTTTATCAGTTTTTCTTCAATCTTCTCCAAGAGCTAGCTTCTGGTTTCCTTTTTTCTGTATTTATATTTTCCTACTTTACTGCTTTCTGCTTTGATTCCTACTGTTTACTTTTTTCTCCTTACTTTGCATTTCTTTGTCCTTTAGTTTCTATAGGTAGAAGCTAAGGTCATGGTTTTAAGTTAAGACCTTTCTTATTTTCTAATATAGATGTGTAGTGCAGGGTCTTTCAATAGTGCACTATTGGCATTCTAAGCTGGACAATTCTTTCTTTTCAGGGCCTGGCCTGTGTGTTATAGGATGCTTAGCAGTATCTCTGGGCACTATCCATGAGATACCAGTAGCATCTCCCCTAGTGACAACCAAAAATGTCTTCTCCAGGTATTGTCAAATGTAGAGGATTCCTCCCCACATCTGGTTGAGAACCACTGGTTTAGTGCTATAAGTTTCTAAGTTCTGCTTTTGTGACATCCCATAAATTTTGATATATTGTGTTTTCATTCAGTTCAAAATACTTTCTGAATTCCTTTTTGATTTCTACTTTGACCCATGGGCTATTTTGAAATGCATTATCTAGTTTCCAAATATTTGGTGATTTAATTCCTTTGTGGTCAGAGATCATACTTTGCATGACTTGGAACCTTCTAAATTTAAGACTTGTTCTATGGCCCAGAATATGGTCTATGTTGGTAAATGTTCCATATGCACTTGAGAAGAATGTGTACTCTCTTGTCATTGGGTAGAATGTTCTATAAATGTCAGTCAGATCTTGTTGATTGATACTGTGGCTCGAGTCTTGCTGTACATCTCCTTTTTTATTTTCTTCCTTATTCTGTTAATTATTGTGATGGGAGTATATAGCCACTCCAACTTTCTTTTGATTTGTATTAATATGGTATATTGTTTTCTGTCATTATACTTTTAACCTTTTTGTGTCTTTATATTTTAAGTAGGTTTATTACAGGCAACATATTGTCGGGTCTTGCTTTTTTATCCAGTCTAATGAGCTAGTTAGTCTCTTTGACTACTGGGGCAGCTAGTGTCACTGATAAAGGTGCTGTCTTCCCTAACAAGTCTATTCCAGATCTCACTGGGGGAACATTGTGGCAATGGAGCCAGCCTGCAGGACCGTGGTGGACAGGGTGGAGGGCTGGTTAGTGTGGTAATACCATCCTTCCTGTGCCTATCTAGGACCAGGCAGAGGCACATGAAGGCAGACCAACCCTCTGGGGACCCTAGAGGAAGCCAGCAACTGTGCCTGAGAGAGATGGAACTTTTGGAATCTGACTTGCATTGTTACTGACCGATCAGAATGTTCACCTGCCTTCAGTTCAGTTCAGTTGCTCAGTCGTGTCTGACTCTTTGTGACCCATGGACTGCAGCACGCCAGGCCTCCCTGTCCGTCACCAACTCCCGGAGTTTACTCAAAGTCATCTCCATTGAGTCAGTGATGCCCTCCAGCCATCTCATCCTCTGTCGTCCCCTTCTCCTCTTGCCTTCAATCTTTCCCTGCATCAGGGTCTTTTCCAATGAGTCAGCTCTTCGCATCAGGTGGCCAAAGTATTGGAGTTTCAGCTTCAGCATCAGTCCTTCCAGTGAATATTCAGCACTGATTTCCTTTAGGATTGACAGGTTGGATCTCCTTGCAGTCTTGCAGGGACTTGCAGACTCTCCTGAGTCTTCTCCAACACCACAGTTCAAGAGCATCAATTCTTTGGTGTTCAGCTTTATGGTCTAACTCTCACATCCATACAAGACTACTGGAAAAACCATAGCCTTGACTAGACAGACCTTTGTTGGCAAAGTAATGTCTCTGCATTTTAATATGCTGTCTAGGTTGGTCATAACTTTTCTTCCAAGGAGCAAGCGTCTTTTGATTTCATGGCTGCAATCACCATCTGCAGTGATTTTGGAGCCCCCCCAAAATTAAGTCTGCTACTGTTTCCACTCTTTCTCCATCTATTTGCCATGAAGTGATGGGACCGGATGCCATGATCTTTGTTTTCTGAATGTTGAGCTTTAAGCCAACTTTTTCACCCTCCCCTTTCACTTTCATCAAGTGAAGTTCCTCTTTACTTTCTGCCGTAAGGGTGGTGTCATTTGCATATGTGAGGTTATTTATATTTCTCCTAGCAGTCTTGATTCCAGCTTGTGCTTCTTCCAGCCCAGCATTTCTCATGGTGTACTCTGCATATAAGTTAAATAAGCAGGGTGACAATATATAGCCTTGACTTACTCCTTTTCCTATTTGGAACCAGTCTGTTGTTCCATGTCCAGTTCTAACTGTTGATTCTTGACCTGCATACAGGTTTCTCGAGAGGCACGTCAGGTGGTCTGGTATTCCCATCTCTTGAAGAATTTTCCAGTTTGTTGTGATCCACACAAAGGCTTTGGCATAGTCAATAAAGCATAAATAGATGTTTTTCTGGAACTCTCTTGCTTTTTCAATGATCCAGCGGATGTTGGCAATTTGATCTCTGGTTCCTCTTCCTTTTCTAAAACCAGCTTAAACATCTGGAAATTCTCGATTCAGGTTCTGTTGAAACCTGGCTTGGAGAATTTCGAGCATTACTTTACTAGCGTGTAAGGTGAGTGCAGTTGTGCAGTAGTTTAAACATTCTTTG
>NW_011494940.1:2193961-2208945 GCF_000754665.1 Bison bison bison
ATATCCTTTCTTTGGGATTGGAATGAAAACTGACCTTTTCCAGTCCTGTGGCCACTGCTGAGTTTTCCAAATTTGCTGGCATATTGAGTGCAGCACTTTCACAGCATCATCTTTCAGGATTTGAAATAGCTCAACTGGAATTCCATCACCTCCACTAGCTTTGTTCCCAGTGATGCTTCCTAGGGCCCCCATGACTTTGGACTCCAGGATGTCTGGCTCTAGGTGAGTGATCACGCCATCGTGATTATCTGCGTCGTGAAGATCTTTTTTGTACAGTTCTTCTGTGTATTCTTGCCACTTCTTAATATCTTCTGCTTCTGTTAGGTCCATACCATTTCTGTCCTTTATTGTGCCCATACCATTTCTGTCCTTTATTGTGCCCATCTTTGCATGAAATGTTCCCTTGGTATCTCTAATTGTCTTAAAGAGATCTCTAGTCTTTCCCATTCTATTGTGTTCCCCTATTTCTTTGCACTGATCACTGGCCTTACTACTTTGTTAAACCAGTTGTTGCATTGTGGGAGGTCACGGAATGGATCCTGGACAAGGGACTCAGCACAGTGAATGTTTACTATCTAGAATGTAAGCATCGCAACAACTTATCACTGGTATGGCTATATCAAGTCATACTGGCCAATTATATGGTGTGTATTTCTCTATTCACGTTGAGTGTGCTGGGTTTAATTCTGTTTATTATATATTAACACCTATTAGAAAAAATTAGGAAAATAATGAGATCATCACAAGAAAAGTTTCACCTATCCTAACTGCTTATGGTTGCCCTGGTCTTTTCCCTGATCTTCAGGCTTATACACATCTCCACCTGGCAGCCTGATAAACAGACCCCTCAAATTCAACAGTTCGGTTCACTGAATTCTTCTATCCAGCTTACTGAGGCCTAAAACTTAGGAGTCATATTTTGATTTCTTTCTCTTCCTCACCTTTTATAATTAATTCCTGCTTTTGACTTTCCGCACAAAGAGAATTCTGTTGATCAACCAAAACTGAGTTTATTAAACTTACTGCAGCAAGGGAGAGCACCACTATGAAAGAGTCTTGGTAGTTAGGGGAAGTTAGGAAAGGTTATTTCTGGGGTTTTGAGATCTGGACTCCGCTGGTTTAAGGCAGGTCCTTCAAAGTGGGGAACTGGTTTAGATGGGCAAAGTTTGTGACACAATATTTAAAATTAATGGACATAGCAAGAAGAGCAGTCTGTTATCATGTGAGGAGAACTGTTTGCCCTGATGCATGAATTGTTTGCCCAGATAGGTTAGTTTGTTAAACTTGCCTGACAAAGTGTAGCTAATTCTTGGCTTACAGTCTTATCATCTTGGGCAGAGTGCTTTCCTGAAGCACAATTACATCATGTTGACTCAGTTAATTCATAGATTTCCTGAATCTATGTTTTGTTGATGATGTTACCTCTACCTGAAGTAATCTTTTCCCTCCTACTTCCCACAGTATGTGACTATTTTTTGTTCTTTTAAAACTTAACCCAGGCAGTGTCTCCTATAGGAAATGTTTCCTGAACCTAGACTGCTTCTAGGTGATACTGTATATAGTGCTATTATTACATTCTCCATGTTGTGCAGAAATGAACCTTTTATAAAGGGAGAGAGCCATCTAAAGGCTGGTTGTCTTATTAATTTCTGTATCCACTAGCATTCATAACAGGGCCCAGCACATGGTAAGTTTTCAGTTTTTACTAACCCAAACAAATTGGGTCAGAGGAGGAAGAGCAGAGGAATAGGAGATAAGAGGTGAGGATTTAACTTTAAATTAATGCAATTGAGGCAGTATCAGTGCACCCAAATATAGAAATTTAAGTAAGAGAGGAAGAGTTAAGAGTACAATTAGAAAATGCTCCTAATTGGGGTAATAGTTTGTGTTGATTATTTCTCCAAGAGTGATAATGCAAAGAGAACACCAATGGAGAATTATTTGAGGAATATCTACAGTGGGTGGGAGAAAGTAGAGGAAGCCCTCAAAGGCATCGGTAGAAACAGAGATGAGGAGGATAAACCAGAGGATTTGCTGATTTGGGCAGTTAAGTTGTACGCAGTGACCTCTTAAAATCTAGTAGAATGGGGATATCATTTTTTTTTTTAATTTAGTTTGTAGGACAAAATAAGTTTGTTCTCAGGTTTTATACTTAGAAAAATATATTCTTTGTATTCTTCAACCAGGACTTCCACGGGGGGTATGATTTTCTTTATTTGGGAGTCAAGTTTAACCTTATTGAGGGCCAGTAGTAAACATTACTTTGAATTAACATTTTCTATTTTTCCTTTTTTTTTTTTTGGTAAGCAAAATCATTATACATAGATTACCCAAAAATAGAATGTTTGGTTTCTCCCTTGTATTAATTATTATCTTAATTGCTAGATTATTTTGTAGGCCAGTGGTAGTTACACATTAAGAAGTAGCAAGCAAGATATTATGATTATTTTCTTTTTACCAAGTTTATTTTAGAACAGTTACAGATATATCACTAATTTCTAAAAAATTTCCAGCTCTGAAACCCTTTCCTTAAACTTTAACATGGAGCCCCAACATGTAAGTCAGAGAAGGAGAAGCTGGTCTGTTGGAAGCTGTGACAGGGAGTGAAAGCCCTCCTGAGAGTTGTGTCAGTCTTCTAACCTCCTCCTCTTTCCTTCCAAACACCTGTGGTACCAGGAACTCCTCTGTGGAAATTCTAGGGCCGCCTAAAGCATAGTTCAAAAATCACTGATATGTAATTCTCTTTGTAGAAATGTTGATGTCAAGCCATTTAAATACTGAAAGTGACATGATATTTAGACCCCCAAATCAGATGATACTTCCAGTCTGTTATCTTTATTGGTCAGTAGAATGGTACAACAACAAAGAGCAAATAAATTTGTACTGGTGCTATTTAGACAGGGGTTGGATATCAGGGCTTCCCTGATAGCTCAGTTGGTAGAGAATCTACCTGCAGTGCAGGAGACCCTAGTTCGATTCCTAGGTTGGGAAGATGCGCTGGAGAAGGAATAGGCTACCCACTACAGTATTCTTGGGCTTCCCTTGTGGATCAGCTGGTAAAGAATCTGCTTGCAATGTGGGAGACCTGGGTTTGATCCCTGGGTTGGGAAGATCTCCTGGAGAAGGGAAGGGTTACCCACTCCAGTATTCTGGCCTGGAGAATTCCATGGACTACAGTCCATGGTCTCACAAAGAGTCAGACATGACTGAGTGACTTTAACTTCACTTCACTGGATGTCTTCCTTTCAGGGAAGTTGTCCAAGTAGTTCCTTTGTTAGTGGGAGGTTGGCCTACTATTAAATGCAGTCTCTTTCAACATCGATGATTCTCTGATCTTACTGTCCACATTTATCCTACCTTGTAAATACCATCTAATAGGATGGGCTCTATTGTATTTTTCATTTCTTCAACTTTATAGGGTGCTGTATATATGACAGGCACTGTATTAGGACGCAAGGGTACTATTCAAACAAGTAAATGTAAACAAATAAGATACAACCTTCCATAAAGAAAATAGAAAATTGCTATAAGGTTTGAGGAGTAGTTATAGAGGTAAGCAGAGGGTATTCCTGGGACTCATATGAAATGAAAGGACCCAGACCAGATAGGGGCTTTTCAGAAAAAATGCTAGCTTCTATGAAGACTGAGCTGACTCTTTGAAAATGAGTAAACTTGAACCAGAAGCAAATAGAGAAAGGTCTTTCTAAGCAGAGGAAGGAACATGTACAGAGGCTCTGAAAGATAACCTGCCTTGTTTAAAGTAGTTTGGGTAGTTGAGTATGCCTGGAGCTTAGCATGTGAATGGAGCTGGTGGGTGAAGCCAGATGAAAAAAGACTGTTTGCACCATGCTTGGGAATTTGGACTTTACCTTAAAAGTGATGTGAAGCAATTAAAGGATTTTAAGCAGAGTAATTAATGATCAGATTTGTGTTTTAGAAAGCTCTCTGTCTGGCATTAGTCAGGAGAACAGATTGAAGTAGACCTCTCTTGGAAGCAGAGAGACCATTAAGTTGTTAAGCTTTTGCAATGATATAAGCAAAAATAAGGATAGTAAAACTCACATGATGGGTGGGGAAATTAATTCAGGATATACTAAGGAAATAAATCCATAGTTATTGGTCCGAGAAAGAATAAAAGTAGAGGTGACTTTCAGGTGTTTGACTTGGCCAGCTGGGTAAGTGTATAGTCTTTTTTTGCTAAGAGAAAGAAATTAAAAAGAAAGGCATCATACGGACTTTTGTCTCAAGATTCTTAGAGTGCCACCTTGAGCAAGGATATGGATGTTTTTTATTTTCTTATATTTGTATTTGTATATATTTTTGAAATGTGATATGAAAGTATATAACAGGATATATTATCAAGGAAGGTTAAGGAATTCTTTTTGGAAGTCTATTAGATTAAGATAGACTCTCATTTAAAGTAGTTTAGAAATAAGTGATCTACTTAAAAGCAAAGGAATGGATTACCTTTTGTCCATCCAGTCCTTTGATTATTTAATATCCACCTTACCTACTCTATAAATCAACTTTTAATTGAGAAATAATAAATTCATTTTTAGAAAATCCAGAGATTTTATCATTCATCTCTCAGAATTTTTACCTTTTAAGAAAATATGTGGTAAGAATGGCCTGTCTCTGTGAATTAGCTAATTTGGTAATAGTTCTGCTGTGGCATTATGCACTGTAAAATACAAAATGATTTTCCTCTGAATGCAGGCTTTGATTTTCAAGTCTTTCATTGGTGTTATGTAGGAATTAATGTTCCATCCCTTGTTATTTAACATTCCTGGCAGAGACGTTTCCTTTATATAGCTTTGTCACATCATTTTCTCAAGTTAAGATCTCCTTTTAGGCTGGTTGAGGTGCTTAAATCCCTCATGGAAAGAATGAGCAATGCTCCTAAACAGAAAACTGAAGGTATTGGTTTCAGATTTTGAGATTTGCTCTATAAAGGGATACATTCATTATGTTTATTCATTGACTCTTAAATGCTCTATTGTTTCTTATTAGATAAGTCTTCCTTCTCTGTAGTTTTGTGATTTCTTCTGTACCTTTGAAAGCATTAGAGAAGTGCCTCTTCCAGTAACAAAACAAAAACACTGTAGTTTAAACCAAAAAGATTCCCAAATTTCAGTGTTTCAGAATGATTTTTTCCTGATAAAGATAAAAGCTTTCAGAATATTTTCAGAAATTGTTAGCAGTTTATAATTTGGCCTACATGTACAAATTTCTTTATTCAGTAGTTAAAATGGATTTGAGAGGTAGATTAGTAGAAATAGTCATTGGTTTATTACAATTAAAGTGCTTGAAAGTTCTTAGAATAACATCTCTTCAGATCCTACAAGAGGTTATTGTTGTTTTACTAGAACTAGTATTATAATTGTCTTTGAAAAAAGTGAAATGATTTGCTTGTTTGAACTTAGGGTTACTCTAAAAGGAAGTATGTTAATTGCTCATTTCCCCCTAAAACAAAACCTTTGATTTGGGATAATAGTTTTTTATTAGTATCGTAATCTGAACTTTTAAATATGTGAGAAGTTTCAGTTCAGTTCAGTTCAGTCGCTCAGTCGTGTCCGACTCTTTGTGACCCCATGAATCCCGGCATGCCAGGCCTCCCTGTCCATCACCAACTCCCGGAGTTCACCCAAACTCATGTAAGAAGGTAGTAACTTCCTTTTCATATTTCTTTTACAGCTTGTAAAAATTAAAATGAATAAACTACGGCAGAGTTTTAGGAGAAAGAAAGATGTTTATGTTCCAGAGGCCAGTCGTCCACATCAGTGGCAGACAGATGAAGAAGGAGTTCGTTCTGGAAAATGTAGCTTCCCAGTCAAGGTAAGACCTCATGTTTCTATAAATCTCGATGTGGGAAAAAACTGACAGTTTATTGTATGTGAATTCCATTAATTAGGACAGTTAAAAGAAAACACTTCAAAAGCTAATCTCTTTATATTCTGCTTCAATGACAGAATTCGAAGAAAATAGATTATAATTAATGATTTTTCTCCTTATATTTATTATTTTTTTTAATATATATGCTTTATTGACTTACATTGTTTCAGGTGCACAGCAAGGTGGTTCAGTTATACAAATATGCATATATTATTTTTTAAACTATTTTCCACCATAAGTTATTACAAGATACTGACTATAGTTCCTTATGATATACAGTAAACCTTTGTTGCTTGTTGCATATCTATTTTTTAATTAGAAATCTAGCATTCTATTTATACTAAGTCAAACAAGTGGAATCAAAAATGTCATAATTTTTTAATTAGGCAAAAATTCATGTTCTCTATATATATTATACATATTTATATATATGTATATAAAAGCTTTTCTACTACACTTGATAAAAGCTTGAGAAAGAACAGTCAACAAGAAGAGAAGAGATGGAAGAAATCAGAGAACATAAACTAAAGGAAATGTGGGCACTGAATATGAAATAGAAAAAGTGAAACAAACTAGGTAAAAGTAAAAGATCATCATATAGTCCAGTTGATTTTAAACGCATCTGCTCGTTAGAAACATATCTGGAGCTCTGGAGAAAAAAAGCAATACAAAGCATTTGTAGTTCTCAGATTTCAAGATACTTCTCATATGCATCTAGGTTTTAAAAAGTGATTTTAAAAGGTTTCTCTAATAGATCCTAGTTTTGGTGACACAGAATTCTATTATTTTTCTCTTGACGAATCATGATACAGTAGTATTAAGTGAGTAGTAGTGACATAATCACAATAGTAAAAGATTTGTTTATTGGTTTTCACAGTCAGTTCAGTTTGGTCACTCAGTTGTGTCCAACTCTTTGCTACCCCATGGACTGCAGCATGCCAGGCCTCCCTGTCCCTCACCAACTCCTGGAGCTTACTCAAACTCATCTCCATTGAGTCGGTGATGCCATCCAACCGTCTCATCCTCTGTCATCCCCTTCTCCTCCTGCCCTCAATCTTTCCCAGCGTCAGGATCTTTTCAAATGAGTCAGCTCTTCACACAGGTGGCCAAAATATTGGAGTTTCAACTTCAGCATCAGTCCTTCCAATGAATACTCAGGACTGATTTCCTTTAGGACGGACTGGTTGGATCTCCTTGCAGTCCAAGGGACTCTTTTGAGAGTCTTCTCCAACACCATAGTTCAAAAGCATCACTTCTTCAGTGCTCAGCTTTCTTTATAGTCAGACTCTCACATCCATGCCTGACTACTGGAAAAACCATAGCTTTGACTAGATGGACCTGTGTCAGCAAAATAATGTCTCTGCTTTTTAATATACTGTCTAGGTTGGTCATAACTTTCCTTCCAAGGAGTAAGCGTCTTTTAATTTCATGGTTGCACTCACCACCTTCAGTGATTTTGTGAGCCCGAAAGATAAAGTCTCTCACTGTTCCCATTGTTTCCCCCATCTGTTTGCCATGAAGTGATGGGACCACATGCCATGATCTTTGTATTTTTAATGTTGAGTTTTAAGCCAGCTGTTTCACTCTCCTTTTTCACTTTCCTCAAGAGGCTCTTCTGCCATAATGGTGGTGTCATCTGCGTATCTGAGATTATTGATTTTTCTCCTGGCAACCTTGATTTCAGCTTGTGCTTCATCCAGCCCAGCATTTCTCATGATGTATTCTGCATATAAGTTAAATAAGCAGGGTGACAATATACAGCCTTGATGTACTCCTTTCCCAATTTGGAACCAGTTGTTCTTTTGAACTGCATTCAAAAGGGTATATCTTTCCTTTTCTCCTTTGCCTTTAGCTTCTCTTCTTTTCTCAGCTCTTTGTAAGGCCTCCTCAGACAAACATTTTGCCTTTTTGCATTTCTTTTTCTTGGGGATGGTCTCGATCACTGCCTCCTGTACAGTGTCATGAACCTTAGTCCATAGTTCTTCCGTCAGTCTGTCTATCAGATCTAATCCCTTGAATTTGTTTGTGACTTCCATTGTATAATCGTAAGGGATTTGATTTAGGTCATACCTGAATGGTCTGACGGTTTTCCCTACTTTCCTCAATTTAAGTCTGAATTTTGCAAGAAGGAGTTCATGATCTGAGCCACAGTTAGCTTCCAGTCTTGTTTTTGTTGACTGTAAAAATAAGTCCTGTAATCAAGGAAATCCTATAATCAAATCCAGATCAGATCAGATCAGTCGCTCAGTTGTGTCCCACTCTTTGCGACCCCATGAATCACAGCACCCCAGGCCTCCCTGTCCATCACCAACTCCCGGAGTTGACTCAGACTCATGTCCATTGAGTCAGTGATGCCATCCAGCCATCTCATCCTTTGTCGTCCCCTTCTCCTCCTGCCCCGAATCCCTTTCAGCATCAGAGTCTTTTCTGCCCTCAAGACCAGATTACCTGGGGATTCCCAGTCTCTTTGTCAGATCCCCAGGCTGTAAAGCCTTAAGTGGGGTTTACAACCTTCACAGTGGTGGGAGAATTTCTTGGAATTATTGTTCTGTAGTCTGTGGGTCACCCACCCATAGGGTGTGGGATTTGATTTTATTGTGATTGTGCCCCTCCTACCATCTTTCTGTGGCTGCTTCTTTGTCTTTGGATATAGATTATCTTTTTTTAGTATCTTTTTACAGTGTCCTCCTGCTGATGGTTGTTCAACAGCTAGTTGCAATTTTGGTGCTCTCGCAGGAGAAGATGAGCACACATCCTTCTACTCTATCATCTTGCACCGGAAGCCTTCTCATTATATTTAAATAAGAATTTCTGGTATATAATTTGAAATCACTACAAATAAGACCACTTCTAATGAAAATACTAATCCTGAAATACCTAAAAATTCTGAATTATCAAGAATCAAGTTTTTTTCAACAGAACATGCTTACTAATTGTGGAACAAAGGAAGTGAGTATCTGCTTTCTTAAATACAGGCCTGGTATGTTCTATAAAATCTTAAATCAGAAGAGTTAAAAAGGATTTTATCCTTAATCTTTTTTTTTTCTATTTGAATAGATATTTTTATTTATTTATTTTTAATTGGAGGCTAATTACTTTACAGTATTGTAGTGGTATCCTTAATCTTGTAACTTTTAATTGAGTTCATTTAAACTAATGCTTTCATTTGTCACATCAGAAAATGGAAGCTTTAAGAGTTTAAGAACATAGTGAAGATCTAGAGAAGGGGATGCCTTGTAGGTGCTTTTTGTTACTGCTACTTGAGACTGAAGAAGAATCATCTGTATTTAAGGTCATAGAAGAAATAAATGTGCGTGCTACACTGTTTAGTGAGAAGAAGCAATTAATAGTTACATATGCTATGAGATGTATGAGGAGGAAAAAATAGAAGGAACTACACCAAAATGTTAATATCTTGAAGAAGAAACTTTAATTTGAAGTGTTAGGATTTTTCTCTATTTTTTGTATATTCTTATGTATGAATATTTTTATTGTGATTTTTCTCCTTTTTTACTGCCTTGGTATTATGCATGAAACATGGACCAAAGCCTCAGAAAGAAAAAAAGTCATTATGATTGGAAAAGTGATTTTGAGAATCTCTGGGAACTTAATACATGACTCTTAAAATACACAAATTTTCCACAGTCCATCAGTGATGAAGCATTTTCCTAATAACTTAGCTTTGTCTGTGCAACTTACTTGCTGAAACTTCTTTTATAGGAATAATAAACTTAATGTTTAATTTTAAGTGGTTAGTATGATATTAAGATTAAAAAAAAAACAACCCCACCTCTCTTACATAAAACCTAACACTCTTCTTTAGTGCCTCACATCCAGCCAAACAGTGGATTCATTTTGATTATACAAATCAAGTATTAAGTATTGGGTTCCTTAACGTCTTAACAGAAAAAAACCAAATGAACTTTTTGGCCAACCTGATATGTTGAAGTGGATCCTCTTACACATTGCTGATTGCTTGGAGGATACTTTGCAACCTCATGGGAGGGCAATTTGGAAAATATCAGTTAAAATTTTCAATGCACTTTTCATTTGACTAGCAATTTTACATTTGAGAATTACATCTATAGATATATACCGGCATGAGTGGTCATTCTAGCAATTTGTTTATAATAGTAAAAATGTGGAAACTCAGTTAAACATCATTCTGAGACTAGATAAAGAAATGACATCTGTTGAGGGGAATCCTTTGACACTTAAAAAAAGAATAAGGTAGATCTATCTTCACATATTTATAAATTTTTTTGAACTCCTGTTATGTGCCAGACAGATGTTAAGTGGTAAGCAAATAAGACACAGTTCTCGCTCTGTGGCGTTTATAGTCTCCTTATGGGGGAGAGACTTTTAATTTGATATCTGTGTTACTAATACATGATTACAGACTGAGATAAGTGCTTTTTATTTACTTTTTTCTCTTTTCAAAAAGTTTTTTTGAAATATACCTGATATACAATGTTATGTTGGTTTCAAGTGTACATCTAAGTGATTCAGCTATGCATTCTTTGTTTACATTCTCTTCTATTATAGGTTATTACAAGATGCTGAATATAGTTCCTTGTGCTATATATACAGTAGGTCCTTGTTGTTATGTATTTTATATATAGTAGTGTACGTATTTTTATTCCAAACTCCTAACTCTCCCCACCTTCCCCTTTCCCCTTTGGTAACGCTAAGTTATGGCTGAGTAATATTCCATATTGTGTATATATCACATCTTCTTTATCCATTCACCTATCGATGGACACTTGGGTTATTTCTGTGTCTTGGCTATTGTAAATAGTGCTGCTATGAACATTAAGGTGTGTGTATCTTTTTGAATTATAGTTTTCTCCTTATATATGCCTAGGAGTGGAATTGCAGGATCACGTGGTAGCTCTGATTCTAGTTTTTTAAGAAACCTCCATACTGTTCTCCTTAGTGGCTGCACCAGTTTACATTCCCAGTAACAGTGTAAGGTGGTTCCTTTTTCTTGGTGCCCTTTCCAGCATTTATTATTTGTAGACTTTTTGACATGGCTATTAAACAGATTTAGAAAAGGCAGAGGAACCAGAGATCAAATTGCCAACATCCATTGGATCATCGAAAAAGCAGGAGAGTTCCAGAAAAACGTCTACTTCTGCTTTATTGATTACTCCAAAGCCTTTGTGTGAATCACAACTGGAAAATTCTTCAACCGATGGGAATATCAAACCACCTTACCTGCCTCCTGAGAAATCTGTATGCAAGTCAAGAAGCAACAGTTAGAACTGGATGTGAAACAACAGACTGGTTCCAAAGCAGAAAAGGAATACATCAAGGATGTATATTGTCACCCTGCTTATTTAACTTATATGCAGAATATATCATGTGAAATGCAGGGCTGGATGAGGCACAAGCTAGAATCAAGTTTGCCGGGAGAAATATCAATAGGCAGATGATACCACCCTTATGGCAGAAAGTGAAGAAGAACTAAAGAGCCTCTTGATGGAAGTGAAAGAGGAGAGTGAAAAAGTTGGCTTAAAACTCAACATTCAGGGAACAAAAATCATGGCATCCCATCACTTCATGGCAAATAGATGGGGAAACAGTGAGAGACTTTATTTTGGGGGCTCCAAAATCACTGTGGATGGTGACTGCAGCCATAAAATTAAAAGATGCTTGCTCCTTGGAAGGAAATACTGAAAGAAAGTTCTCTGCATGTGCTTATGCAGAATATTTTAGGGTATCATTAAGTGATAAAGGCAAGGTACAGAACAGTTTATATGGAATGATTCTATTTATAGTTAAACAGAAAAAAAATTAAAACTTCTTGGTGGTCCAGTGGTTAAGAATCCACCTTCCAATGCGGGGGATGTGGGTTGGATCACTGGTTGAGTAACGAGGATCCCACATGCCGTGGGGTAACTAAGACCATTTGCCACAACTAGAGAACCCACGTGCTGCAACTAAAACCCACTGCAGCCAAAAATAAATAAATAATTAATTTTAAGAAAAGAAAATATGTATATGCTCACATATATGTAAGAAATATCTGTAAGAAGACAACACAGGTAATTCCAAACTCTGATAGTAAAGAATTGGTGATTTGTTCACTTTTGAATATATGTCCTTTGGAATTAGTGGCATTTTTTTTATCATGAATATGTATCATATTTATAATTAGCACATATATATATATATTTAAACCTCATTCATAGGATTCTGAGAGGTTAAAATAATTATAGTAAAGTTAATTGAAGCACTTTTAATTGGCTACAAAATACATTAGCTTTAAAGTATTTTATGTAAGATAAATAGGCTCAGTATCTTTCTGTGTAGTTCTCATTTGTGGTAAGAAATTGCTGGTTGGGATGTATTTTAGAGGTAAGCACAGAAGACATAAAATTTATATCTTAGAAGGACTTCCCAAGTGGTGCTAGTGGTAAATAACCTGACTGCCAGTGCAGGAGACATAAGAGACGTGGGTTCAATCCTTGGGTTGGGAAGACCCCCTGGAGGAGGAAATGCCAACCCTCTCCAGTATTCTTGCCTGGGAAATCCCATGGACAGAGGAGCCTGGCAGGTTACGGTCCTTAAGGTCACAGAGAGTCTTACACGACTGAAGCAACTTAACATGCATACACAATATCTAGGGCAGCTTATTTAGAGTGTTTTTGTTTGGTCTTTTCCAAATGGTCTTTTGAAATCCTTTCAAGATGTTCATCTTCTCTGCTGTGTGTGCCTCCCTTACCTGCCTTCCTTCCAACCCATCTCATCCCACCCTATCCCACACACTTACATGCAGGTGACCTAGGGTAGAATCAAAACCTGAAATTTTTTCCCCTATAACCTAGAGATAGATGCATTTTCTCAGTCATACTGGGCAAATGATATCTGGGCTTGCCTTAGAAACCATGAATTCTAAACTAGTATTGGATTGGTATGAAAAGTTTCCCATGTAGGCAGCTAGTAGGGTGGTGGGCATGCTCACTGAGGGAGACCATATTTGGGGATAGAGATGAGTTGCTTTTGAGGTACATATGAGAGTTGCACGTGCATATCCCCGCTGACCAAAAGCACCATGAGCTTTGATTTTGAGGTTACAAATTTTTGTGAGTAGGTGAGTTTGGAAATATGGAATCCTCAAATAATATATATATAGCTATATATAAATCATCATTAGAATCATGTGTCAGTGAGATTGCCTAAGTGAGAAGAGAAGGTGGCCTGGGACAAATATAGAAAGGACAGGCAGTATAAATGAGTATCTTCAAAGGAAAATAAGAATGAATAGCCAGAGAGACAAGAAACCAGGATAATGTAGTCTCAGACACCAAGATTTTCAAGGAAGAAAAATGCTGTAAAGAAATCAAGTAAGAAATGAAACTTCATTAGATTAAATGTTTGAAGGTGTTGGTGATTTAGAGTGGAGTCATGGGGATGGAATCTATGTTGAATGGACGGATGCAAAATAAGGAGATAACAAATCTAGAGATTACTAATCCCAGAAGTTTGTCAGACAAGTTTATGTGATGGGAGAAGGGTTAAAGGGGGGGAAGTATTGCAAGAGGTAGAAGAAAACTTTTGGTGATAATGGCTGATTGTGATGATGGTTTCTCAGTTATATATTTGATTAAAAAACTCAGCAGATTGTGTACTTTAAAAGTGTGTATTTTGTTGTATGTCAGTTATACCTCAGTAAGGCAGTTAAATTTTGTTTTTCAGGAAATGTGTCTTCAAAGGAGACTAGAAAGGCAGAGTAACAAAAGGAGTGTGAAGTTGAAAAACTATGTGTATATTTTGTTTTGATTTTTTAAAAACAGATTTATTAGATATAATTTGCATAAAGTGAAGTTTACTGATTTAAAGTGTGTAAATCATCAGTGGCTTGATTTTGTGTTGAATTTTGTTTTTAAAATAGTAGAGACCTGAGCATAAAGGTCTCCACAAAGAAGCATGGAGAGAGTGGATTAGTTCTAGAGTGGAGGAAGGATGCTGCTTCTATAATAGTAGCAAAGGTGGAAAACAGGGCAAATGCACTTTAATTTATGGTGTTGGTGGCCCGAAATTGATGAGATTCTATTCTAAAGATATATTTTCTCAAAGAAATAAAAAGTGAAGGCATGTGTAGAAGAGCGGAGAGAGAGATTATAGAATTAGATTTTGAAGACTGGCATAGCTACTCTAGAGAACAAGCAATACAGACTATGCAATTACTCGAAATAGAAATGCAGTGCACATGTCATTGACCTGCTTTCTCTCTTGTATGTGAGCAGTGTTATTTCTTCTGTGCTATACAAATAATTGAAGGCTAATTAGCAGTATAACTAAATAGTAATACTGCCAGTCTCCTTCAGACAAACAGTAAAAAAAGTAAAAAAGTAAAAAAAAAAAAAAAAAAAAGAAATGCAGTTACTAGACATTAGTCAAATGAAGCTCCAGCTGGTTTGATCTCTGCCATGTGTTTTTAAATATACTAGTGCCTATGAAAGTGTAATAATATTAGAACAGTAATTAAAGTAGGTTTCAAAGCTTGTCTTACAACTCTATCTGCTAATTAAAAAAAGATACTGTTAATAAACAGAATTATGTCCTCGCTCATTATTATCAAACGGTAAAGACCAAGGGAACAAATGCATTTTGTATCAGAATGGGACGGCTCTTTACAGACAGATACATGGAGACTTCCCATTACTTTCCATTGGCTAAGATGGAATCAAGTCAAATCTATAGTTGAAAGTCAAGAAAACAAATATTTGGTATTTTCAGCCTGTACCAAGGAGGCAAGCTCTTCTTGCAGGGAAACCAGTTGAAAGGATGACTGTCATGTAAGCAGCTAACAATGTCAGCCACAGTCACTATATCGTATATGATCTTCACTGTCCTCTCATTTTGTGTTATTTTTTCCTGCTGCCACTGCTTTAATCAAGTCCTCATCTTTGTTTTCTCCCTCAGACCATTATAAGAGCTCTTGACCTTTTTTTTTTTTGCTTTTGATCTTGTTTTCCTTCCAAACTATTGTCTTAGTGCATAGTAGGGACGGGGGAGCCTGGTGGGCTGCCGTCTATGGGGTCGCACAGAGTTGGACACGACTGAAGCGACTCAGCAGCAGCAGT
>NW_011494940.1:2209045-2236765 GCF_000754665.1 Bison bison bison
AGTAGTGATCTTTCTAAATTGTAAATATAGTTATGTCACTTTCCTGCTTCCTGTGCTTCAGTGGCTCTGTTATAAAATCCTGGAGAGGCATCTAGGCTTTTGTAAAAGTGTACATTTTTAAGCCAAACTACCTGAATTTGTGTTTGATCTATGCCAGTTATTATTAATTGTGTGATCTCTCTTAAAAATTACTTACCCTTTGATGAATGGATAAAGAAGATGTGGTATGTATATACAATGGAATATTAGCCATAAAAAAGAATGAAATAGGGACTTCCCTGGTTGGCCCATTGGCTAAGACTCCACATTCCCAATGCAAGGGGCCTAGGTTTGATCCCTTGTCAAGGAACTAGATCCCACGTGCCACAAATAAGAGTTCATGTGCTGCAAGTAAGACCTGGTGCAGCCAAATTAAAAAGAAAGAAAGAAAGAGAAATTACCTGTTGACATAATGGATAAGAATCCGCCTGCCAGTGTAGGAGGCACAGGTTCAATCCCTGATCCAGGAAGAGCCCAAATGCCTTGGAGCAACTCAGCCTGTATGCCACAACTTCTGAAGCCTATGTGCTGTAACATCTGAAGCCTGCAAGCATGGAGCCTGTGTTCCTCAGCAAGAGAAGCCACTGTGATGAGAAGCCCTTGCACTTCAGTGGAGAGTAGCACCCACTCACTGCAACTGAAGAAAGCCCGTGCACAGCAATGAAGACCCAGCACAGCCATAAATAAATAAAGAATGAAATAAAGCCATTGGCAGCAACATGGATGGACCTGGAGATTATCACACTAAGTAAGCCAGAAAGAAAAAGACAAATAACATTATATTGCTTATATATGGAATCTTTAAAAACAAATTTTTTTTTTAATGAACTTATGTATCAAACAGAAGTAGAAGCACAGATATAGGTAACAAATTTACAGTTACCAAAGGGGAAAGTGGGTCCAGGATAAATTAGGAGTTTGGGATTGACATATATACACTACTATATATTAATATAAAAAAGTTAACCAACAAGGACCTGCTGTATAGCACAGAGAACTATGCTAAGTATTTTGTAATAACCTATGAGGGAGAAGAATCTGAAAAAGAGTCTATGTGTGTGTGATGTGTATGCGTGCACGTGCACGCACTAAGTCACTTCAGTTGTGTCCGACTCTGTGTGACCCCATGGACTGCAGCCCGCCAGGCTCTATGGGCTTCTCCAGGCAAGAATACTAGAGTGGGTTGCCATGCCCTCTTCCTGGGATCTTGCTGACCCAGGGATCAAACCGGCATCTCTTACATCTAACCTGTATTGGCAGGCAGATTCTTTACCATTAGTGGCACCTGGGAAGCTGGGAGGCCAGGAAACCCCCATATGTATGTGTGTGCGTGTGTGTGTGTGTGTAAATTGAATCACTTTGTACTGCACCTGAAACAGTTTAAATCAACTATATGTCAATAAAAAAATTTAAAAAGAAATTACTTAACCTCTCTGTGCCTCAGTTTTTTCATTTATAAAATGAGAACTTGAATTAGTATAGGTTATGAAAATTAAGTTAGGGCTTCCCAGGTAGTGCTCGTGGTAAAGAACCCACCTGCCAATGCAGGAGATGTAAGAGACGTGGGTTCAATCCCTGGGTCGGGAAGATCCCCTGAAGGAGGTCACAGCAATCCACTCCGGTATTCTTGCCGGAGAATCCCATGGACAGAGGAACCTGATGGGATACAGTCCATGGGGTAGTAAAGAGTCGGACAGGACTGAAGTGACTTAGCACACGTGAAAATTAAATGAGTAGATACATTATATGAAAAACACACCACTAGCACATAGTGCTGCTGCTGCTGCTAAGTCGCTTCAGTCGTGTCCGACTCTGTGCGACCCCATAGAGGGCAGTCCACCAGGCTTCCCGTCCCAGGGATTCTCCAGGCAAGAACACTGGAGTGGGTTGCCATTTCCTTCTCCAATGCATGAAAGTGAAAAGTGAAAGTGAAGTCGCTCAGTCGTGTCCGACTCTTAGCGACCCCATGGACTGCAGCCTACCAGGCTCCTCCGTCCATGGGATTTTCTAGGCAAGAGTACTGGAGTGGGGTGCCATCGCCTTCTCCGAGCACATAGTGAGTACACAATAAATATTTGCTGCTGCTCTTGGTGTTATTGGTTAGATAACAACTGAATGTTGAAGTTTTTAATCTGAATTTCTTGGGTGTTTTCCTTAATTAATTTTTCTTTGAAACACTGCAAGTTAAATATCTTCTCTTGAAAAGGAGTCAAGTTTTTGATAGATGTTTGGTGCCTGAGGACTTATGTATTGGTCATACCAACTTCTCTTAGCTGTAAAAATTCTATTTATCCCAGGAGATGAAATATTTTCTGTTGCTTACAATTTTACAGCTTGAGTGTGACAGTCTTCTGCATACTCAGTGTTTCATTTCAAAGCTGCTTCACACTGTAAAACTTAATGTTCAATCATTTTAATCTATTTTAAGCTTTAAATTTAAGTGATTAGATTTAACCCATATGCTTAGTTTAGTTTTTTTTTTTTTTTTTGGTTGTGCTGAGTGACTTGTAGGATCTTAGTTCTGCGACTGGGGATTGAACCCCAGCTCAGCAGTAAAAGCATGGAGTCCTAACCACCGGTATGCTGGGGAGTTCCCATATATACTTAGTTTAGATCAATTGTTCAAATGTAATTGTGCTCCAAATTTATACATAAAAAATAGTCCATTTTAATTTAGCTACTTCTTTTTGATTAAAGCCCCTGAACAAGGTTTGATGTATGTTGTGCACATCTGCATCCTTTATTTGCCTATAACATAGGCTATGTGTATGTGATAATGTGCCTTATAGCTTCTTATAAATTAATGACTGTCACTGTTTGTTAATGTTGAGAACTGCTGACTATGTAGTCTCTCACATCAGAGCTCTGCAATTCTCATGGATAACAGTATGAAAGCAGAGGGATAATTTACTTTTAAATTTTTTTTTTTTTCAAGAAAACGAAAAATGATGTAATTCATCCAAGAATGAAATTCTACACACTAGTTTTTCTAAGCTATATTTTTGTGAATAAAAGTCCCTGACTCAGAGGGAGTTTGGAAAAGGCATACAGACAAAGAAGTCGCAGTGTCAAATATTTTAGCCATTAAAGCATAAATCAGCTGCAGTTCTTCGGTGAGGTAGTGTCTCAGAGAGGAAAAGAGACATTTTTAATAATGTTTTTTTCAATTGGCATGTTTTTCTAATAGATAGAAGGCTGATTTCCATCTCCACATTTCTAAAATAGATTATGTGACTGAGTCAGTCCATGTGAGATACTTGTATTTTCTTCTTTTTACCAAGTCTTTTCATCAAGTCTTCCCTCCTTTCCCCCTCTCCCCGCCCCCTTGTCATAAATACCTGTATGTGACCAGTTGAGTTGATAAAGATGATAGAATAAAATCTTTTGGAAACACTTTGAAATTCTCTATTCATTTTTCCAAATTGGAAGGGAAGAGGTTAATAGTTATCATATGCAGATGACATGATGCTTTATATAGAAAACCCTAAAAAGTCCACACAGAACCTTTTAGAACTGATAAATGAGTTCAGCAAGGTGCAGGATGCAATATTAACATACAGAAATCTGTTCCATTTCTTTACACTAACAGTGAAATAGCAGAAAGAACAAGTTAAAAAAAAAAAAATCCTGCTTAAAATTGCATCAAAAAAGATAAAATACCTGGGAGTAAACCTGACCAAAGAGGTGAAAGACTTACATGCTGAGAACAGTAAAACATTGATAAAGGAAATTGAAGACAGTTCCAAGAAATAAAATGATATCCCATGCTCTTGGGTTGGAAGAATTAATATTGTTAAAATGGTCATACTACCCAAAGTAGTCTACAAATTTTGATGCAATTCCTATCAAATTACCTATGACATTTTAACAGAAGTGGAACACATACTCCTAAAACTTATGTGGAACCAGAGAAGACCCAGAATTGCCAAGGCAATCCTGAGGAAAAAGAACAAAGCTGGAGGCATTAACCATGACCCCCCTCCCAACTTCAGACAGTACTACAAAGCTACAGTAGTAATAGTTGTTTAACAGTAGTTAAAACAACATGGTATTGGCATAAAATCAGACATATGGATCAGTGGAACAGAATAGAGAGCCCAGAAATAAATGCGTACACCTATGGTCAATTAATCTTTGACAAAGGAGGCAAGAATATACATTGGAGAAAAGACAGTCTTTTCAGGAAGTGGTGTTAGGAAAGCTGGACAGCCACATATAAATCAGTGAAGTTAAAACACTCCCTCACACCACACACAAAAATAACTCAAACTCAAAATGTCCTAAAGACTTAAATATTAGACATGAGAACCATAAAACTCCTAGAAGAGAACATAAACAAGACATTCTCTGACATAAATCCTAGCGATATTCTCTTAGATCAGTCTCCCAGTGCAAAAGAAATAAAAACAAAAGTAAACAAATGGGACTTAATCAAACTTAGTAACTTTGGTACAGCTAAGGAGGCCATAGACAAAAGACAGCCTGTGGACTGGCAGAAAATACTTGCAAATGATATGACCAATGGGGGCTTAATTTCCACAATATATAAGCATTTCATACAGTGTAATATCAAAAAACAAACAACCCAGTCAGAGGGTGACTAGAAGACCTAAATAGACATTACTTCAAAGAAGACATACAGATGGCCAACAGGCACATTAAAAGATGCTCAACATTGCTGATTATTAGAGAAATGCAAATCAGAATTACAAAGAGGTATCCCTTCACAGCAGTCAGAAGGGCCATTATCAAAAAGCCTACAAATAATAAATGCTGACAAGGGTTTGGAGAAAAGGGAACCCTCCTACACTATTGGTGGTATTATAAATTGGTACAGCCACAATGGAAGTATGGTATTTCCTTAAATATGGAAGGAAGTATGGAGTTTCCTTAAAAAAAAAAAAAAAAACTAAAAATAAAATTACCATATGATCCAGCGATCACACTCCTGGGCTTATATCTGAGGAAAATTATAATTCCAGAAGATATATGCATGTACCTCTATGGCAGTCCAGCAGTTAAGACTGCACGCTTCCACTTAGTTCCATCCCTGGTTGAGGAACAAAGATCCCACAAGCTGTGTGGTGCAGCCAAAACATAAACATGCACACACATACACACAAAAGATACATGCACCAGCGTTCATAGCAGCTCTGTTTACAATAGTCAAGACATAGAAGCAACCTAAGTATCCATCAACAGATGAGTGGATAAAGGAGATGTGGTATATATACACACACACAATGGAATATCACTCAGCCATAAGAAAGAATGAAATAATGTCATTTGCAGCAACATGAGTGGACCTAGAGATTATTATACTAAGTGAAGAAGTCAGAGTAGGGAAAGACAAATGTATGATGTCTCTTATATGTGGAATCTAAAAAAGATGATACAAATGAACTTGCAAAACAGAAACAAACTCAACAGACGTAAAATATGTACTTACAGTTACTAAATGGGAAAGGGGAAGGAAGGGATAAATCAGGAGTTGGACTAACAGATGCACACTACTGTATATAAAATAGATAACCAATAAGGACCTACTTATAGCACAGGGAGCTATATTCAATATCTTGTAATAACCTATAATAAAAAAGAATGAGGATGAATATATAAAATATATATAACTGAATATATTATTTGATTCACTTAAAAGTGAATCTTGCTGTTTTACGTTTATTCAAAATTACAGCAGTTACAATTATTTAGATATTTAAGTATTTTGCCTTTAGTTTATGATCTTTATGATTGATACCTCAGGTATTTTGTTACCTAAAGTCTAGCAGTTTCCTAAATTGATTTTAATTATGTAGGTTTTATGCATTCAGTCAGTATTGGAAAGATGGGAGTAAAAATGAAAAATTCAATATATGAGCATTGTAAGACTATTGTGGGTCAGGCTGCTTGGGTTTGAGCATTCACTGGCTGAATGGTTTTGAGCAAGTTACTTAAACTCTCTATGCATGTGTTCCCTAGGGCACTAGTTATTGTGCCCATGAATTGCTACTGTTTCACCTTCATCCAGGGCCAGATGGTGGGAGATTCAGGGAGAGGGTAAGAAAGCAGAAGTCGGGATTGGGGGTGTTGACGCCACCTTTCTGGAATCACAGTCTGTGAGAGGTGCGTGGCTCTTGCAGGTTTCCCTTGCTGCTCCCACTGACACCACCACAGGGTTTCCTGGGGATTGGGGTGTGAAAGAACAAAAATAAATAAATAAAGGGATGGGGATCCCTATACTTTTTGAGGATAAGGTATTCACATACCTGGTCCTTGAGCCAGAGATAGAGTGCTTTTCCCAGAGTTCTGACTGTGCCATAGGACTCCCTTTTGGATATCTGGCTGTGTTAAGTTCAAGCTGGAGGGACCAAAGGAGGGGGGAGGGGCATGGAAGGTAAACTCTCTGCCAATTCAGAAATACCTTGAATTCTGATGTTCTCTGATTTATCTTACACTCTTTACAGAGATCTCAGATAGGTGCTCCGTGCATTCTATTCTGGTTTTATGATTTCATTCAGAGCGTTGGACAGGATGCCGTGCTCTGCTAAGTCACTTCAGTCATGTCCAACTCTGTGCAGCCCTATAGACTGTAGCCCACCAGGCTCCTCTATCCATGGGATTCTCCAGGCAAGAATACTGGAGTGGGCTTCCGTTTCCTTCTCCAGGGGATCTTCCCAACTCAGGGATTGACAGTGAAGTCTCTCCTTCATTGACAGAGGGTTCTTTACCACCAGGGCCACCTGGGAAGCCAGGACAGGGTAAGACATGTCTACTCCCATCTTACCAGAACCAGACTCTAAATCTCCTTTTAAAAGAGCACTTGTGATATTGCCATCATCCATTGTACTTTTTAACCCAAGACTATTCCCATACTAAGATATAATTTGAATAATAATACTACCTTGCAAAAAAAAGGCGTTTTTTAGCTCTCCATTGTCTCTGGGGTTCAGTACAGACTCATTTCAGTATTCAAGTTTCATAGCTGCATATACCTCATATTCTTGCCAGATGAGGAATACTTGCTGATGTAATTATTATACTATTCCACACCTATAGCTTTTGTTTAATTCTCCCTGCCTAAAATAGTTTTCCAGCCTTTCCCATATGGCTTCTTCAAGTTCTATACAGATTTTAAAGCTCAAATGTACTGTCTTAAACTTTTAGTTTTCAGCCCTCTTATTATTAGCTTCCCATAAAAAGAGTATGTGATCTCTTCAGGCCTTGAATAGCTGTTGTTTTCCTTTGTACCTTTTCAGTATATACACACACACATGCTTTGTTTTAGGATTATTTTTTATGTCTAGAGATAAACAGTGTCTAGCACAAGCTTTTATGCCTCAGATTCACTAGATTCAGGTAACATTTACCTGAATGTTTACCTGACATTTACCTTTCCTTATCATGTTCTTTTTCACCTACTCCCCTTTAACAACTCTTTGAGACCTTTATTCTAAATCTCATTCATATGAGGACACGATAAGTAAAGTCACATTATCTTAACTATTGTGTAATGCTATGAGTTTCTTGAGTGGAATTTTAGTATTCAATTTTCTACCACATAATGCCTACCATATAGTAGCTACTTAGTAAACACAGCAATATCCCTAACTCTTATCTTCTTTCTACAGTACCTTGGGCATGTAGAAGTTGATGAATCAAGAGGAATGCACATCTGTGAAGATGCTGTAAAAAGACTGAAAGCTGTATGTATTTGATGGTTGCCAGTGTTGATCTGTATGCTATAAACACTTTCTCAAAAGATTTTGCTCAGTAAATTTCAGGGATTCATTGTCCAGTAAGAACAGTGTTTCTTCTAAGGCAAAAGATGTGTGCTCATTAATAAAGAGCATTTCACGTTGTCCATCCAAAGATGTAAGTTTTAATGACCAGCTGCTTCAATGTAGGCCAGACATTATCTAAAAGATAGTTTTAATTCAGAACCCATGTTAAACTAGTGGTATGAACTCTTATAGATAACTAATATTCTAAAACCAGGGTAAAACTATTTCAGTCACTTAACCTAACTGTGATAACTGGGTTATAAATTAGTAATTTTAAATCTGTAGCAAACAGCTTTCCAGGAAAAAAAAAAAAAAAGTATAAAATAGAGATATCTGTTAATGGCCGGTGAGGTTTATTTGGGGGAGACTTCCTATCATTACTGCTATCCCCCAGTTTCCTTCTCTGTACTCCTCTAACATTAAGTATTTCCCTGCCTTTTGCACAAACTTCAGCATATTTGAAGTGGAGAGTCCTTTTCAAGGATCAATAATGTCTATTTTGCCTGTTACGCCATAGAATACATCCCAGGCATATGCCTGTGTGTTTAATAAAAGGAGTTCAGAGTTCATAAAGGTTCAGATTAAGGTGTTAATAGTTTTGAAGTTTGGATAGGTTTGAAGAATGTTTTTTGGATTCTGACAGCCCTTTTTACAACCTTCCTTTTCTCCAATGTGTGGCCTTTTCTGCCTTTGCTGTGAAAGCTTTAAGCATTACTTCTGCATGCCCTTGCCCCAGCAGCATTAAATACTTGTTGCTTTGGGTTTGCTGATATGCTAGGCTGCCACAAATTTGGCTACTAATGAATGAGTGCTTTTTTTTCCCCCTCAATTTGCTTAATCAAAACTTTTCCGCTTCTTGGTGTATTTTATATGACCTCTTATACATAATTGCTCAGTATAAAAGATATGAAATCAAGGAAGCAACCAACTCATCGAAGTGGATTGTGTTTTCCAGCAAATGTCTAAATCTATTATAGAAAGGAAAGGAGGAGAAAAATAACTGATTATGGTATGCAAAAAAACATTAAAAAAAATAACCCAGAACAATATACAGATATACATACCCTTTACCTCAGATTTTGGTTATTTAAATTCTTAAATGTTTGAATACCTTCTTAGTCTTATCTGTGCTCTTCATTTAATCATCATTAATGTTAAAGGAACTTCATAGTTTTATAAACTTGCCATGTCCACCTAAATATGGTCCCGAGTTAAATGCAGCCGCAGATAATACAGTTTTCAAAGAAACTTAAATTCAGTCTCTTATTTAACAAAATAGTTCTAAGTTCACTAAGAGAATAAGATTAAGAACACTTTTAAAGATTTTTAATTGAAGGATGATTGCTTTGCAAAGTTGTGTTGGTTTCTTCTGTATAGGAACGTGAATCAGCCATAAATATATATATATCCCCTCTTCCTTGAACGCTCTAGGTTGTCACAGAGCACCAGGCTGAGCTCTCTGTGTCAGTTTCCCATTTGTTAATACTCAGTGAAACTTCCCCTTCTACTAATACCCTTTCTAATGCTATATGGAAACGGTTGCAGAAAGTTGGAAGTCTTCAGATATTGTTCATCCTCAGATCATATCATGTTAGTCTGCAAAAATACATGATTTTTGTCTTTTCATGTTTTTACTACACAAATTTCTAGATGCCTTTTTTCCTCCTTTTACCAAACATTTATCTAACAAACATCTGTAATCTACTGTGCCAGATGCTTATATTGTGCCAAAAGCTGTGTCTGGGAGATGTGTTTATTTTCATAGATGATAAATACTCCTCTTAGAGTTTCAAATAAATGGAAGCAAACATAAAAATGTACAAATCTACAGACTGAAGAAGAAATAGCATATCTGGAACAAGTTTGAATGCCAAAAAGTTTTAAAATATAAAGAATTATGTAGCTCAAATGTACCAGTTAAATAGGAAAACAAACATCTTAAACCTATCACTCAAATGATTGTTGAACTAAAAATGTAATGTTCTAGTGTTTTTTAAATTTGTGGGAGAGTGAAGTAGCAGGATAATTTGCAAGTACAGTTTTTTTATTTTCCTTCCAAGTGATTTGTTAAAATTTAGGATTACTTTAACTTCAATTAGAAGTTATCAACATACTTTATATTCTCAAAGGAAAAGATATAATTAAACAAATACTTCTCAGAGACTAGATATGTTTAATTTTTTTTTACATTATATTCATAAAGTTAGGTACAGTGTTTTCAATTCATTTACTTTGTGGCATAATTTACTTAGCCACTTAGGGGTGTAGATTGTATAAGATAAATGAAAGAAAGGACTGTTGCCCATTTTCAGTGCCTTGATGACATAGTTGCAGAGTGAGGAGTACCAATTTTATAAAAAGCGTTTTGGGCCTTTGGTTATCTTGCTTGATACTGGTGCAAGAGGACCTTTTAAAATGTCTTTTCTTCCCATTGTCTCTGTAAATGTCTTTCGCACTCTGTCTTGGTTTTAGACTAGTTTCATTATACTACCAGTTTCTAATATGTTGGTTTTTTATTCACTATTTGATATATTTGTTTTAATATATGTTCTTGTTTTAGCAGGTAAAAGAATCATAATTGTTTTTTAAATTAGTTTTATTCTCTAATCTAATAACTGTCCTGATGCATTTTGCACGTCATCTTTTTTCATTAACATCTGAGGTCTTTTATAAAAAGAAGGCAAACTCCATGTTTAACAGGAGCTTTTCTGGGAGCTAAATTAAATATTAATGAATCTTCTTCTGGTACCTTCCTGTCCTTAAAGAATGGTGAATCTTTTAACATCGCCTGTACCTTTTAAAAGCTGGTGGTTACCTAAAAGTCTAACAAAGCTAGAGTCACCAAACTTGGCAGCAGAAATAAGCTTAGTCTTACTATGTAACTACCCACTTTCCTTATTATATTTCTAGCTTAAATTGAAAACATTTTGTGGAAATGTTTGATGCTGTTTGTGTTTTTCAAAACCTAGAGAAAAAAACTATTTAGTGTTTGAGAATATTGAATGAATTTATAAATTATCTGTTGTTGTTCAGTCGCGTCCGGCTCTTTGTGACCCTGTGGACTGCAGCATACCAGGCACCTCTGTCTTCCACGATCTCCCGAGTTTGCTTAGATTCATGTCCATTGAGTTGGTAATGCTATCTAGCCATACCATCCTCTTAGATAAATTATCTAAGAGAGTCAAATTTCTGTATAGTTGTCTTTTTCTAGGCATTTGTTCACTGTTAATAACAGTTTATAAAAGGCAAAGGCTTAAAGTATAGTTCAGCCAAAACTAAGAAATGTTAACATTAAGCTAGCTTGGGTGAACTAGAACTCATCTACTTTGCATAAATTCTTCAGACTTTACATGGTGGCCAGTTTGCAAAATTTGTATATGCTTAAAAAATTGTGCTGGGATCACAGACACTTGTCTCTTTTTTACCTACATATACTTATAACTGTCACTGCAAATTTCTTTATTCTAAAATAGAATTTTAAAAGAAAATACGACCATATTCCTCAGATTTCAGCTGTGGCTCACAGATGTGGTTTGGTTCTCAAATATATTCATTTTCTCAACTCCAATGAAAGCATTGGCCTTGTGTTCTTTATAGATGATTTATTCCGTGTTTGAAATCGAAAATATCTGTTAATTCCCTATGATTGCTGTGGAATTGATCAGCACATACATACATATAAATCAATCCTAATGCATTAGTAAGAATTCTCTAAGTGACATCTTTAACTCAAAAAGAAAAAGTCTTAACAAGGATCCTCGCTGCACACTTATAATTTAAGTGTAGCATTTTTTAATGTTACTGTGTGATCATTTGAGTGTGGACTGGTTTTTTAATTGGTGACTTCCACATATTCGACCACTGATTTTAAATTGAAAAATGTACATCTACCAATATATTTACCACTTACTATTATGAAAGTTTTAATGCAAATCTCACCAAATCTGTATGTCATAATCTTTTTCTCTGCTGCCAAATTTGAATAATCTGTTTTAAACGTCAAAAGAGAATGCTAAAGTAACTAGTTGCTCTGCATGAATACAGGTTCTGATATCTTCTCTTTCTGTGGATTCTTAGGCCGTACAGTATGTTTCCCTGCATTTTCATGCACCCTTCCTTTTTCCCTGTCACTCCTGGTATGGATAACTCTTTAAAACTCTCACTTCCTCCCCTTCTCCTACTTTGCCCTTCACCTACCCTCTGTGTGTGCTTATTGCTGTGAAACCCTGGGACATTAAGCCCATACAATAATAGCGCTCGACTTGTCCCCCTGTTCCTCCAGGAAAGGAAGTTCTTCAAAGGCTTCTTTGGAAAAGTAAGTTTGATGCCACATTCGTGCCTTGCTTTATAAGGAGTTACACCCCTAGTATAGCATTCATGTATTTTTTAAAAAGAAGTACAGCTTTGGTTTCTTTATAATACAGGAATTGATTTGATGGAATATGGAAATTAATGAATCTGGAAGCTGCTGTCTATGATATTACCTGTGTGTTTGTTGATACTAAATCTGATAATTCCTAGGAAAGTCCAATAAATAAATCAAGTAGGTTAAAAAATAATTGCTTCCTGAAAACTAGGTGTTTAAATAAATTTGATTTAGCAAAGTTGTTCGTATTAGAATATTTTTGAACAAGTAGGCTTTACTTAGTGCTCAATATTGACAGAGAAGTAGGAAGAAATACTAAATTCAAGTGAAAATTAAATGTATCCTAAATTTTACATTTATTGCTGTTACTTTTTTTCAATTTAAGTTAAATTTCAGGTGAAGTAAGTAAAGTATGTGAACTTATCTTTGGGAATCCTGTGGTTTTTAACCTGGGATGGTAACTTAAGAAAAACTATCTTAATTAGTAGTCTCTCAAATGTATGTCATATGTGTAATGTTCTTTATGTAGGTGCTTTTTAGTTTTGTTTTTGTTTTTAAATTTTTTTTCTATTTTTTTCTTTTTGGCTGCACCCAGCAGTATGTGGGAACTTCATTCCCTGGGCAGGGATTGAACCTGGGCCCTCTGCAGTGGAAACATAGAGGCTTAACCACTGGGCCACGGGGGAAGTCCCATGTAGGTGCTTTTTAAAGAATGATTGTTCAGTGTTCAGATTTCCTTATAATGTGTAGGGTGACAATACAAAAATAGATAAATACATTTCTAACATTTTTGTGTCTAAGCTTATTGTTTAGTTTTTTTTTTAAATTAATTTATTTTAATTGGAGGCTAATTACTTTACAATATTGTATTGGTTTTGCCATATATCAAACATGAATCCGCCATGGGTGTACACGTGTTCCCCATCCTGAACCCCTCTCCCACCTCCCTTCCTGTACCATCCCTCTGGGTCATCCCAGTGCACCAGCCCCAAGCATCCTATATCCTGCATCAAACCTGTATTGTTTAGTTTTGAGTAAGTGCCACAAAATAGCATCCTGTATCCTGCATCGAACCTGTATTGTTTAGTTTTGAGTAAGTGCCACAAAATAATAATTCAGACTGAGACAGTATAAAAAAACTACTGTCATTTTTATAACTCAGTGTACATTACTAAAAGTTTATGTGTTTATGTGATATAAAATATAAAAATCCCATCACAGTTAATTTTTCACTGGGTGGTTTTGTTACTTTAAAGAATTTTTTTTTTTTCTTTTTGGCCACACCACATGGCATGCCGCACTTAGTTCCCTGACCAGGGATCAAACCTGTGCCCCCTACAGTGGTAGCTTGGAGTCTTAACTGCTGGCTTGCCAGGGAAGTCCCTAAGAAGGCCAGTTTTTTAAAATGATTAGTTTCCATTTCCTTCTCAGTTAAGTATTTTAGTTGTAACTCTTTTTATCCCCTCCACATGTTCTGGTTTAAGTTGGGCTTCCCTGGTGGCTCAGATGGTAAAGAATCTGCCTCCAGTGCAGGAGACCTGGGTTAGATCCCTGGGTCAGGCAGATCCCTGGAGAAGGGAATGGCTAACCACTCCAGTATTCTTGCCTGGAGAATTCCATGGACAGAGGAGCCTGGCATGCTCCATGAGGTCACCAAAAGTTGGACACAACTGAGCAACACTTCCACTTCACTTCTGGTTTAAGCTACCATTATACTAAAGTAAACAAGTTTGAAGGATTTTAGATTGAATGGTTTATTCAGTAACTGCTGTCAGTCTGAAATACAAAGTCATGTAGTGTATCCACACATGTCACAGTAAAACTTTAGTAGATATTTTGAGCCTGAATCAGATTAACAGGTCCGTAGAATGAGAATCACATTAACAGGTCCATAGACAGTGGGATCTATAACTAGAAAGAATTAATCCTGTAGACACTTGGACACTTATAAATAGGCATCCTGATTGTTAAGCAAATTTTTTGATGGAGAATTTTTTCTTTTCCAAATATAATTTCTCAAAGCAATTTCACATGAACCCAATTAAAATATAATTTTAAGTATTTTCTAAGTGATCAGTTTTTAATGTATCTACTGTGGTAAAGCAGTCTTATCTATGAATGCTGCTGCTGCCAAGTTGCTTCAGTCGTGTCCGACTCTGTGCAACCCCATAGACGGCAGCCTACCGGGCTCCCCTGTCCCTGGGATTCTCCAGGCAAGAACACTGGAGTGGGTTGCCATTTCCTTCTCCAATGCATGAAAGTGAAAAGTGAAAGTGAAGTCGCTCAGTCATGTCCAACTCTTAGCGACCCCATGGACTGCAGCCCACCAGGCTCCTCCGTCCATGGGATTTTCCATGCAAGAATACTGGAGTGGGGTGCCATTGCTTTCTCTGTATGAATGCTAGGATGTAGAAAATATTAATATGGTTTATAAAAAAATATGTTAAAGTGTGTTTTTTTAGAAGGTTATAGCATCATATTAAAGAACAAAAATAGCTATCACGTGAGAATCAGTTCCCAGGTGACAATATTCATTGCTGTGTATAATGAGGTCATTGTGCATTTAATGTCACTGAACTGGGTCACACCATGCTTCTTAGCTATTTTCACTGCATTTTGCTATATCGCAAATTTAATATGGTATGAGAAAGAAAACTATGAATTATCTCACTTAATCCTTACAGTAACCCTGAAATTATTATTTTCTCCTGTCTTACAGTGAGAAAACTGAAGTCTACAGAGGGTTAAATGACCTGCCTGAATTCACAGATACAATAAGTGGTAGAGTCTAGATTTGAACCCAGATAATCTGATTTCAGAGTCTATATTGTTAAATCACTTTGCTCTACAATCACTCTATTTCTAGATTATTTACAAGCAAAGTTTAAGAGATTTAACCTTATAAAGATGTTAGTAAATAAAGAGCATCCTAAAACTCATTTTATTTTCTACCTTTCTTCTTTAAAGGTAGCAATTTAATTTTGGATTTTTGTCTCTGGTCAATTTACTTTATTATTAAAGCTTTGAAGAATCTTTTCCAGTGGTTCAAATAGCATTTTATTTATCTAGAGATGTTTAAATCATACTAGTGAGATTTTCTTAAAAGATACTAATCTGTCCCATAATGTGAACAAATATGACCCTTAGAATTCTTTTTCTTTTTTAAAAATTTTACTTATTTTTTAATTGAAGGATAACTGCTTTACAGAATTTTGTTGTTTCCTGTCAAACTGACCTTAGAATTCTTTTTATTTTTCAGCTTTATTGAGATATAATCGACATACAGCAATGTATGTTTAAGGTGTACAGCATAATGATTCGAGTTCATATGTCATGAAATAGTTACTAAGATAAGTTTAGTGATCCTCTCCATCTCATAGAGATACAATGCAGAATTCTTACGTTATTGTGGGGAGAATTATTTTTATGGCCAGCCAGTTCATTCTTTTTTTTTTCCCAGGCAGTTCAGTCTTACACACAATTTTTTTTTTAGTTACAGTTAACTCATTCAAAGAGTTTGGAAGCCAAGGTGGGGGAAAGCATCACCCATAATCTTTCCAGAAATTTATGTGTAAATGAAAATTTTTCTTGAATTTGGAGCCTTTTATACTTTTCAAGTTGCCATCATTTAACTCACTTTCAACACTAATCTACAAGTCGTCTGGTGAAAGGGATTTGGTTTGTTGAGTTTGCTCAGTCATTTGTGTTTTGATGAAAGCTAAAAATGAAGAATCTCATAGAACAGTATGTTAGGGAGTTTTTATCTAGTGCAACTCCTCATAAATTTTGATACTTTCTTAGCCTTCATGTTATGTATGTTTTAATGGTCCAACAGTTATCAAGAGTTTCCACCTAACATATTTGCATAACAGTAGATGGGTGAACGGAGAAGGCAATGGCACCCCACTCCAGTACTCTTGCCTGGGAAATCCCATGGACGGAGGAGCCTGGTGGGCTGCAGTCCATGGGCTCACTAAGAGTTGGACACGACTGAGTGACTTCACTTTCACTTTTCACTTTCACGCATTGGAGAAGGAAATGGCAACCCACTCCAGGGTTCTTGCCTGGAGAATCCCAGGGACTTGGGAGCTTGGTGGGCTGCCATCTGTGGGGTCGCATAGAGTCGGACATGACTGAAGCGACTTAGCAGCAGCAGATGGGTGAAAGAATTATTAGCCCTGATGAATTATTAGTTCTCCTGATGACGAGGAGAACTGCTGCTGCTTTTCCCTTAGTTGTCCTGGACCTGAATACTCTGCCCTGTTCCTGTCAGGGGCCTGACCTCCCTGTTCCTCCATCTAATGGAAGCAGTACTTTCAGAAGCTTTATTAATGAGTAACAGATAAACCTGGGTGTCTTACAGGTCTGTGTTATTAACCCATTGTAAGATTACATACATCTTAAAACGGGGAAAAAAAACCTAAGACTCTGAAATATCTTTTTCTAAACTTAGCTACGTTAAATTGCTCATTATTTTAAGAAAGCCAAGAATATTCTCAACTTTTTAGAAAGTACTATATACAGCTCCTAGTGTATTTGGCTGTACTCGGCAAATGTTTTATTAATATTAGTAAGCAATTACATGGCCCTTAACATTTGAAAAGGATCTTAAATTTTAATGTATTTGAGGAAACTCATGAGCTAAATAAATCTGTATTACCATTTTACGAGGAACTCACTGAACATAAAGATATAAAATGTTTTTAGGCCACCCTGTTAGGTCTCTTTTTAAAGCCATTGTATTAGAAAAACTCAGTTCAATCTGCCTCCTGTTAGTCTTTGTCCTGTGTATCTCTTTACTGCTGACACAAAACACTTTACTTTTAGTCACCGAATGTATAGAGATTTTTTTTTCCCCCTACACCAAGCAATTATCTGTGACACCAGCTGAGACACTACAGTTTAACTCAGTTCTAATCCTGTCTACTTGGAGATAGTGTCAGACAGATTTAAGGATTCAATCTCATAAGACTGGTCCCACCTACTTCAGATGCCAATTGCAGGTAGTCGGTCCCCAGGTTACTTGTAATAACCTCTGTCTCTGACTACAAATTGGAGGTTCCCATGACCTCCTCCTCAGGTTTCATTAATTTGCTAGAACAGCTCACAGAACTCAAGGAAAGAGTTACATTTACCAGTTTATTAAAGGACATGGTAAAGGATACTGACGAAGAGCCAGATGGAGACATACGTACGGCAAAGCCTGGGAGTGCCCCAAGGGCAAGAGCTTCTGTCCCTGTGAAATCGGAGTATGTCACCTTCTCATGTGCATGTGTTTGCCAACCTGGAAGCTCTCGGAACCTTGCATTATTAGGATTTTGTGGTGGCTTCCTCGTGTAGACATGATAGATTATTAATTCCAATTCCATCTCCTCTTCCTTTTTAGAGGATGGAGGAATAAGACTGAAAATCCTAAGCTTATGACTTGGTGGTTCTGGTGACAAGTTCTTACCAGGAGCCCACCCAGGATTGTATCATTGAACAAAAGATGCTCCTAGTGTTCTTAGCACTTAGGAATTTACAAGGGTTTTAGGAGCCTTGTGTCAGGGATGGGATCAGAGAACAAATGTCAGGACAAGAGATGCTCTTTGTGTTCTTGTTGCTTGGGGAATTTCAAGAGCTCTGTGCCAGGAACCAGGGGCAAATACCAGTGTATATTTTCTAGTATCTCACAGCCATCTACTTGTATTTATAGAGAGCTTTATACTTAGTGATGTGTTTTGACCTACTTTCTAACTTGCTACTCAAAACAGTTCAGTGAATTAGACATGATAGTTGATGAAACTACATTTTACAAATGAATAAACAAGCTCAAAGAGGTTACCCAGCTAGTAGTAAATGGTAGTGCCTACCCTGAAACCAAGGTTTTCTGAAACGTAGTGCCGCATGCCTTCTGCCCAGTGTTGGTCTCTGCTTTCGTCAAGAGGCTTTCATTACAGTGAATGGAAAAATGTCAGATGCAGGGGACACTAGACTGCTCAAGGGCCTGAATGCTTCCCACAAATGTACATTGTATGGCCTGCACACAGTTCATAAATTTAAATTAGTTGCCAGTATTTCAAACATTGAAAGCTTTCAGATTGAAACTATTATATCTATTTTAGGAATGGCAGATCTGGCAAAACAGCTAACTTTGTATGCGGAGCTGAGTAGCTGTTATGCCCTTTGGTTGCCTGTTGCCACATCCCTGTAGCTCCCTGTTGTCCTCACTGTCTGCTTCACTCATTTTGTTACCTGCTTTTAACCCTGTGGGGATTTGAGTCTGTGAACTCCTCCCTAGGCTATTATTTAATTTGGGGGAGGGGGTTAACCACTTCTAACTGTATAAAAATCACCAAAAATATTGTAGTATCTGTTATAACAGATATTGTTAATGTACTGCCAAATATATATTTTTTTCAAGTTTTTATGCTGTTACAATTGTTAAATGGCATCATTAGAAATGGTTATGTTTTAGAGAATACATAGTTGAAAAGTAGCACATGGTTATATTGGTTGCAACTAATTCGCAAGAGTAAAACATTTAAATGGTATTCATGACCACGTTAAGTCAGTGTGCTCACATCTACATTCTATTTAGATTTCCTGTGTTTTTTCCTTAATGGCAGATTGTACTTAGACCACTCTGGGTCCTTTCCTCTACAAGTGAGGGAGTATCTACTGCCTCTTTCCTTTTCTTCCTTTCTGCTTTTTAAATTCCCATGCCCTTTCTTCTATAAAATTTACCCTCTCTCATATCTTATTAAATGCACCTTTTAGGGTTTGTTTTTGAAGTGCAATATAACACATTTCTAAAGAAGGAAAAATAAAAAGACAATCCCAGGAGTCATTAGAATATTTCCATTGATCCTTGGTTTCAGTATTTCCTGTAACATGATCAACTAATATGTCAAATGGCCTGGCCACTGATCTTTTCTAGACTGAAAAAAAAAACCAACTCATTAACCTTTGAAGTTGTTTTTTTTAATTTGTATTCATAAGTAGTCAGTGGTTCTCAAGTCCAAAGTCACAGTTAGTGTCTAAAACATACTAGGAACTGTTCTAGGCTACCCAGATCAACGATGAGCAAGATGGTCTCCATTTATTTAGTCCAGTTTATTCTCACTTTCAGATGACTATTTGGCTATGCTTTCCTTTTCCTTAAATCTCCAGAATTTCTTACTCTGTTCTCTCTTTCAGTTGATGACCTTGCTTCCTACCTCACTGAACAGATAGAATCAGCTGGAAGAGAACTCTCAGACACAACACCATATCTTCTCACCTACATGCATCTGTGCACATATATTCTATTTTCCCTCCTATTCAAGGGATAAGCTATCTGTGTTCCTAGCTGAGGCCAGCTCCTCCACAAAATTCTTATTCCAGCTCTTCAGTATCGCTATCCCTCATCGTCCATAATCAGTTTTTCTTTCTCTAGTGGATTGTCCATTAGCATGAAAATAAACCTTCTTTTTAAACGGAGGTTTCTTCTTGGTGCCTTCAGTTTCTTCTCTCCTTTCCTCTCTTGAACACTCTATCAGACTTTTACCCTCACCACTTGTCAAGTCATCTGTATTATTATTCCAGTGGTTCTATTTACTCAACCTATCAACAGCATTTGACATAGCCCATCCCTCCCACTCCTTGAAACACTATTCGTTTGGAGTTAAGGAGTCATACTGTCTTCATTTTCCCTTATATTGCTGCCTACTTCTCAGTCTGTGGACTCCACCTATGCTTGTCCCTTGATGATCTCATCCAGTGTCATGGATTTAAATACCATCTCTATGCTGATGATTTTGAAGTTTCTATCTCCAGACATCTCCAATAAATTCCAGAGTGGTATTTCCATCTTAGAAACAGTATAGCATAGGGGTCAAGGACAGACTGGGGATCTGGATTCAGTTCAGTTCAGTTGCTCAGTTGTGTCTGACTCTTTGCGACCCCATGAACTGCAGCACGCCAGGCCTCCCTGTCCATCACCAACTCCCTGAGTTCACTCAAACTCCTGTCCATCGAGTCGGTGATACCATCCAGCCATCTCATCCTCTGTCATCCCCTTCTCCTCCTGCCCCCAATCCCTCCCACCATCAGTCTTTTCCAATGAGTCAACTCTTCGCATGAGGTGGCCAAAGTACTGGAGTTTCAGCTTTAGCATCAGTCCTTCCAGTGAACACCCAGGACTGATCTCCTTTAGAATGGACTGGTTGGATCTCCTTGCAGTCCAAGGGACTCTCAAGAGTCTTCTCCAACACCACAGTTCAAAAGCATCAATTCTTCGGTGCTCAGCTTTCTTCACAGTCCAACTCTCACATCCATACATGACCACTGGAAAAACCTTAGCCTTGACTAGATGGACCTTTGTTGGCAAAGTAATGTCTCTGCTTTTGAATATGCTGTCTAGGTTGGTCATAACTTTCCTTCCAAGGAGTAAGCATCTTTTAATTTCATGGCTGCAATCACCATCTGCAATGATTTTGGAGCCCCCCAAAATAAAGTCTGACACTGTTTACCCATCTATTTCCCGTGAAGTGATGGGACCAGATACCATGATCTTCGTTTTCTGAATGTTGAACTTTAAGCCAACTTTTTCACTTTCCTCTTTCACTTTCATCAAGAGGCTTTTTAGTTCCTCTTCACTTTCTGCCATAAGGGTGGTGTCATCTGCATATCTGAGGTTATTGATATTTCTCCTGGCAGTCTTGATTCCAGCTTGTGCTTCCTCCAGCCCAGCGTTTCTCATGTACTCTGCATATAAGTTAAATAAGCAGGGTGGCAGTATTCAGCCTTGACGTACTCCTTTTCATATTTGGAACCAGTCTGTTCTTCCATGTCCAGTTCTAACTGTTGCTTCCTGACCTGCATACAGGTTTCTCAAGAGGCAGGTCAGGTGGTCTGGTATTCCCATCTCTTGAAGAATTTTCCACAGTTTACTGTGATCCACACAGTCAAAGGCTTTGGCATAGTCAATCAAGCAGAAATAGATGTTTTTCTCGAACTCTTTTGCTGGTGGGAGGGATTGGGGGCAGGAGGAGATGGGGATGACAGAGGATGAGATGGCTGGATGGCATCACCGACTCGATGATCCAGCAGATGTTGGCAATTGATCTCTGGTTCCTCTTCCTTTTCTAAAACCAGCTTGAACATCTGGAAGTTCACGGTTCACGTATTGCTGAAGCCTGGCTTAGAAAATTTTGAGCATTACTTTAGTAGCGTGTGAGATGAGTGCAATTGTGCAGTAGTTTGAGCGTTCTTTGGCATTGCCTTTCTTTGGGATTAGAATGAAAACTGCCCTTTTCCAGTCCTGTGGCCACTGCTGAGTTTTCCAAATTTGCTGGCATATTGAGTGTAGCACTTTCACAGCATCATCTTTCAGGATTTGAAATAGCTCCACTGGAATTCTGTCACCTCCCCTAGCTTTGTTCATAGTGATGCTTTCTAAGGCCCACTAGACTTCACATTCCAGGATGTCTGGCTCTAGGTGAGTGATCACACCATCGTGATTATCTGGGTCGTGAAGACCTTTTTTGTACAGTTGTTCTGTGTATTCTTGCCGTCTCTTCTTAATATCTTCTGCTTCTATTAGGTCCATACCATTTCTGACCTTTATCGAGCCCATCTTTGCATGAAATGTTCCCTTGGTATCTCTATTTTTCTTGAAGAGATCTCTAGTCTTTCCCATTCTGTTGTTTTCCACTATTTCTTTGCCTTGATCGCTGAGGAAGGCTTTCTTATCTCTCCTTGCTATTCTTTGGAACTCTGCATTCAGATGTGTATATCTTTCCTTTTCTCCTTTGCTTTTCGCTTCTCTTCTCTTCATAGCTATTTGTAAGGCCTCCTCAGACAGCCATTTTGCTTTTTTGCATTTCTTTTCCATGGGGATGGTCTTGATCCCTGTCTCCTGTACAATGTCACAAACCTCCGTCCATAGTTCATCAGGCACTCTATCTATCAGATCTAGTCCCTTAAATCTATTTCTTACTTCCACTGTATAATCATAAGGGATTTGATTTAGGTCATACCTGAATGGTCTAGTGGTTTTCCCTACTTACTTCAATTTAAGTCTGAATTTGGCAACAAGGAGTTCATTATCTGAGTCACAGTCAGCTCCTGGTCTTGTTTTTGCTGACTGTATAGAGCTTCTCCATCTTTGGCTGCAAAGAATATAATCAATCTGATTTCGGTGTTGACCATCTGGTGATGTCCATGTGTGTATTTAATCCTGGCTCAGCTGCTTATTAGTTTTATGACCTTGGGAGATGTTTTTAACCATTTTATACCTCAGCTTCCCCATCTATTACCAAAAAAAGAGGGGGGGGATAATACTAATTCTAACTTCATGTGATTGTTCTGAAGATTAAATTAGTAAATACAAGCCAAGTGTACAGAATAGCTTGCTATATGAACAAGTGTCAGTATCATTAGCATCAAACATTTCACCCTAAGGCATTTCATATTAATGTGTCACAAACCAAATTCTAAACTCTTCCACAGACTGCTCTTCCCTAGTCTTTCCCATCCCAGTCCCTCTGCTTTAGCAACAAATCCTGGATCTGATCTTGACTTCTTCCTCTTTTACCTTATATCATCCTGTCAGCAGTTCCTGTCTGACTACCTCCACCACTACCCTGGTCCATGCCAGCTCCTCTGCTTACCTGAATCATTGCATTAATGTTCTACTCAGTCTGCTTTCATCATTATTCCTCTGTCATCTGTTCTCAAGATATCAGTCTGAGTGATCTTTTTAAGACAGATCTGATTGTTTCCCTACAGCAGTTGGTCCTCCAGTAGCTTTCTGACCTACCCAGAGTAAAAACCAAAGTCTTCTGGGCCTAGTGGGCCAGTACATGAATTCCCTCTGTCCCTTTTCCTATCTTCTCCTATTCTTGCTTCCTCTGTTTCAGCCGTACTAGCCTCCCTGCTCTTCCTTGAGTATACCAGGTATGCTTCCACTTCAGGACCTTTGCACTTGCCATAACCTCTAATCTGGAACACTCATCATCCAGATATGTGTGTGGCTCACTTCCTCATCTCTTCCCATTCTTTGCTTAAAAGCCCCATTTTCACTGAGGCAGTCACTGAGAGAACCTTATTTTAAATTTCAAGTACCACCTTCTTCCATATATAAACACTCACTGTTCCCCTTCCTAGTTTTATTTTCCTCTGATAGAAGTTATCACCATCTTTCGTAGCATCAGTTCAGTTCAGTCGCTCAGTCGTGTCGACTCTTTGTGACCCCATGGACTACAGCACACCAGCCTTCCCTGTCCATCACCAACTCCCAGAGCTTACTCAAACTCATGCATTTTACTAATTTGGTTTTTAAGTTCTTCCTCACTAAAACATAAGCTTTCTGTGGACAGACCTGTTTTGTTCCTGGCTGAGTCTTTAATGCCTAGAATAGTATGTGGTCCATGATGGCTACTCCAACGTGTCTGAGTGAGTGAATGTCAGATGCACCGCTTGCAAGTTCACCCTGTAGTAAAACCAGACAGGTTTTAAAAAAAGTTAGCAAATTGTGTAACAATAACAAGTACTGCTGGAGCAGAGAGGGAGAATGAATGCGAGAGATTGTGTTCAAGGCTTCTGAGAGGGGATGATACTTAAGGTTGAGACTTAAGACTATGAGTTCCAGTTACACTAAGAGGAGAAAGGCATAGAAGGAGCAGCATTAACAGCCACTGGGGTGAGGAGATCATTCATTCATTCACCCTAGGTATATATGAAAGGAGACAGAAGGTAAGACCTAAGTCTATGGTAAAGATGACCACGGTGGTGGGGGTCTTTCACTGTGAGAAGAGGTGTAATGAATTTGGTTTCAGACAGGTTGAATTTTAGGTCCCTGTGGAATTTCCACTTTTTCTATTATATACGTTTGAAATATGAACTTAATACTAGAATAATTTCTGTTCTAGGTTCCTTCTTCCCCTCAAAAAGTGATTTGGCATACTGGAAGAGCTCAATTGCCTCAAAAAATCTGTTTTGTTGTTTGGTTCATGACATTGTATCATCCTTATTTTTTCCTGAAAGCCTTTAAAGGCCCTTCTCACTTAAGAAAGTGCAAGATAAAAGTTACTGTATTTTTAATAAAGCAGCCATTGGAGATAGTACCAGTCTCAAATTCTATAGAAAGTTGTGTTTTTCTTTACTGCTCTTTCCTTTGAAGATACATACTGTATCTTGGAATTTTAAGACAAAATTTGTTCATTACACAGTCTGTTCAGAAATTAAATGTCATCTAATAGATTTGAAGGCCCTTCTCAGATTTTTTTTTAAAAAGAAGTTGTCTTGTTCACTCTGTATTACAAGGCACTCTGTGCCATGGTTGCCTTTTAATATGTTATTACACCATAATGACTGGGTTATCTCTGTGTGTAGGTGTGGCAGAAAGACTGACCAGAGATTCTTTACATACTGGGTACCCTTGAAGACCTCTTTGGTGTGTAGCAGAAAGAGCTCTGCACAGTAGAATGGCATATCACTGTTGCTCAGAAAGAGTGACTTGCTGTAATCTTCCTGCCCAAACTGGCCTTGTTTGCTGCTGTTGCTTCTTAACATTTCATAGCTAAGCCAAATTACGCTTCTGTGTGTCTTTATAGCATTCCTTTGCTTTGGCTTACATTAGAACACCTTTTGCTCTTATCGTATTCTCAGCACAATTGTTTTGCCCCCAATATTACTTCTATTTATGTTGATTAATTGCATGTTCTTATCTCAGTGTTTGCCTTGGGAATCACAGAACTTTAGAGTTGGACTGCACCTGAGTTCAGGTCTCAGTTAATGTAATAATTTATATATATAATATTATATATTATACTATAATAAACTAGTGGGATATAAGGATATTTGTTTTAAAAAATAGAAAAGAAAAAGAATTCAGGAGCAATTCCAAACAGATCTAATATTTCAATATAATGAATTGTCCTTCCAAAACCCTTTTATAAAGTTGTATTGTTACAAATCCATGTCCATTTGTTTACATATTGTCTGGCTGCTTTTGTGCAGCAAGGCAGACTTGAGTAGATGACACAGACTATATGGCCTGCAAAGCTGTAGTTATTTGGTATCTGGTCCTTCACAGAAAGTTTCCTAATCTGTGATTTAAACAGTTTAGAAACTTAATTTTCCAACTGGAAATCTGAAGTATTCCCCCAAATAACAACAATATGTATAACAAAAGAGTGACTGTAAGAACCTGTCAACATCCTGAGAACCCTACCAACTTATGATCTCCGTCCTTGAAAAAAACTTTCTGAAGTGGTATTTACTTAAAAAAAACAGCAGGCAGCTGGACATAAGTAGGTAGATGGCAGTTCTTTATTGTAATTAGTTATTTCATTGCTTTTTATTATGAGTAGCTTTGATATTTAGGAGAAAATGATCTTACAGTGTACTGAGCTTATTTAGTTACTATTTCCATATCATTTTTGCAACCAGTTTGTGTTTCTTCACTAGTAATTTCATGTTAAGATTACTTGTACATTTCTCTTACTTGCAAGTTCAAGTTTCCTGACTTAGTAATTTGTAATCAATTGATTTCCTGCTGTCCTTTTCTCCAATGTCAGAGTCTGCTTAATTTCTGTACTGGTTTGTATCTACCTGTAATAAAAGATGTTTAAGGGAAATGTTAGTTTTAAAATTCTGAATTGGATATTTAGAGAGTTGAGTGGTTACTTGAAATTATTCTTAATTTGACATTTTTCACTCATAGGATAGCCTGATCCTTCTTAGATTTCACCAATTTAAATTCTCAGTTACTGAAGTTCTGTTCATATTAGACCCATTTTCTCTGCTTGAATAATAAACAGGTTTCTCTTTTCTATAAAATTGTATTTTTTTATGCACTGACACTAGTCAGTGTGAATTCTACCTATTACCTTGAAATTATCATTAAAATAGAAAGCACTGGAACCATGGTGATAAAATAATTCTTAATTGTCATATATACATTACCCCTATCACATTTTTACTAGTGTCTGAAGTATTATGTAGTCTTTTTACGGGTTGTGTATGTAACTAAGATGTATGCGTATTCTACATTTCGTACTTACTCTGGGTTATCTCTTTTTTCAGTCCTGTGGTTAGCTAATTTTAACCTTATCTCCTAAGGTAATTTGCTTAAGTAGACAGTTTCAGGGCAAACAAAAGGAAAACTTTCATTTTCTCTCTGTGACTTTCATCATTTTCTAAAGAGTGATTAGGAATCTTAGTTTATATTACCAGAATGAAAAACTCTAAAAAGTTGACGGATAGTTTAGAAGCACTGCTACTATAGAGTTTGTGAGAGGAAGTTTGGACTTAATTTCAGCTGCAGGTGTGTCTTTGAGTATTAATATCTTAGTCCCTTATTGAAGTAATCATAATGTGGCAAACTGTACTGGCATCCAAGAACTGGCACTTAGATGTATGAACAAGTGGAAAAATTCATATTATCTGTTTTCATCCCGTTTAGAGTAGTCAGAAACTATGAAATATGACAAATACAGTGCTTCACTGATGCATTTAGTACAACACTGTAAAGATTAAAGACACCTCAAAAAGCAGAGATATTTTCATAGAAGTCTAATTGGGCCAAGAAAATATTTCCTTGTGTGTGATAAGGAGACTAAATAGGGAGCAGTCCTGTTCTAAAATGATCTTTTAGTTTTCCCACCTTCAGTCTCCCAACTTTGAAGTAGTTCTGTCTCTTGCATCAGATGCTGCACACTGTAGGCTACTGTTGCACAATGAACATATTGATAAAATTGAAGATTCAGATTTCTTGCACAGGATTCTCAGTACCGTTTGGCAGCCTTATATATCACTGATTTAACTGTCTCCTCTTTCCTATAGCAGATATTTAGCAAATTTATCCCTTCAACAAATATTTCTTAAACTCCTGCTCTGTACCATGCATTGTTCTAAGCTCTAAAGATACAGCAGTGAACAATAAGTATGAAAAAAAACCTTGCCTTCATGGAGCTTACCTTCCAGCAAAATAGTAAATACTACCCAGTTCAGTTCAGTCGCTCAGTCATGTCCGACTCTTTGCAACCCCATGAATCGCAGCACGCCAGGCCTCCCTGTCCATCACCAACTCCTGGAGTTCACTCAAACTCATGTCCCTCGAGTCGGTGATGCCATCCAACCATCTCATCCTCTGTCATCCCCTTCTCCTCCTGCCCCCAATCCCTCCTGCATCAGTCTTTTCCAGTGAGTCAACTCTTCACATGAGGTGGCCAAAGTACTGGGGTTTCAGCTTCAGCATCATTCCTTCCAATGAACACCCAGGATTGATCTCCTTTAGAATGGACTGGTTGGATCTCCTTGCAGTCCAAGGGACTCTCAAGAGTCTTCTCCAACACCACAGTTCAAAAGCATCAATTCTTCGGTGCTCAGCTTTCTTCACAGTCCAACTCTCACATCCATACATGACTACCGGAAAAACCATAGCCTTGACTAGATGGACCTTTGTTGGCAAAGTAATGTCTCTGCTTTTGAATATGCTGTCTAGGTTGGTCATAACTTTCCTTCCAAGGAGTAAGCGTCTTTTAATTTCATAGCTGCAGTCACCAT
>NW_011494940.1:2236865-2237702 GCF_000754665.1 Bison bison bison
ACCATCTGCAGTGATTTTGGAGCCCCCAAAAATAAAGTCTGACACTGTTTCCACTGTTTCCCCATCTATTTGCCATGAAGTGATGGGACCAGATGCCATGATCTTAGTTTTCTGAATGTTGAGCTTTAAGCCAGCTTTTTCACTCTCCTCTTTCACTTTCATCAAGAGGCTTTTTAGTTCCTCTTCACTTTCTGCCATAAGGGTGGTATCATCTGCATATCTGAGGTTATTGATATTTCTCTCAGCAATCTTGATTCTAGCTTGTGCTTCCTCCAGCCCAGCATTTCTCATGATGTACTCTGCATATAAGTTTAAATAAGCAGGGTGGCAGTATTCAGCCTTGACGTACTCTTTTTCCTATTTGGAACCAGTCGGTTGTTCCATGTCCAGTTCTAACTGTTGCTTCCTGACCTGCATACAGGTTTCTCAAGAGGCAGGTCAGGTAGTCTGGTATTCCCATCTCTTGAAAAATTTCCCACAGTTATTGTGATCCACACAGTCAAAGGCTTTGGCATAGTCAGTCAAGCAGAAATAGATGTTTTTCTGGAACTCTTGCTTTTTCGATGGTCCAGTGGATGTTGGCAATTTGATCTCTGGTTCCTCTTCCTTTTCTAAAACCAGCTTGAACATCTGGAAGTTCACGGTTCACGTATTGCTGAAGCCTGGCTTGGAGAATTTTGAGCATTACTTTAGTAGCGTGTGAGATGAGTGCAGTTGTGCAGTAGTTTGAGCATTCTTTGGCATTGCCTTTCTTTGGGATTAGAATGAAAACTGCCCTTTTCCAGTCCTGTGGCCACTGCTGAGTTTTCCAAATTTGCTGGCATATTGAGTGTAGCA
>NW_011494940.1:2237802-2264107 GCF_000754665.1 Bison bison bison
CCTTTTCCAGTCCTGTGGCCACTGCTGAGTTTTCCAAATTTGCTGGCATATTGAGTGCACCACTTTCACAGCATCATCTTTCAGGATTTGAAATAGCTCCACTGGAATTCTGTCACCTCCCCTAGCTTTGTTCATAGTGATGCTTTCTAAGGCCCACTAGACTTCACATTCCAGGATGTCTGGCTCTAGGTGAGTGATCACACCATTGTGATTATCTGGGTCGTGAAGATCTTTTTTGTACAGTTCTTCTGTGTATTCTTGCCGTCTCTTCTTAATATCTTCTGCTTCTGTTAGGTCCATACCATTTCTGACCTTTATCGAGCCCATCTTTGCATGAAATGTTCTCTTCGTATCTCTAATTTTCTTGAAGAGATCTCTAGTCTTTCCCATTTTGTTGTTTTCCACTATTTCTTTGCCTTGATCGCTGAGGAAGGCTTTCTTATCTCTCCTTGCTATTCTAATACTACCTAAGCATTGGTTAAATACGGGCAGTTATAGTTGTTGATGGGTATGTCTGTTTATTGAATCCTCATCATAATCCCATGAGGTATGTGACATTATTAACATCGTTATGCAGAAGTGGAATCGGAAGCATAGAGAGGTCAAGTAATTTGCCTTTGATCATACTAATAAATGGCAGAACCAGAATTCACACTCAGACAACAGCCTGGTTCCAGAGTTTGTGTAGTCGCTGTACTATACTGCCCCAATACTGCTGTTTAAGTCTTTACCCTCTTAAATCTGCCTACCTTTTTCTCCCTAGCAAAGTAGATCATCTCATCTCCTGATCAGATGAATTTGTGGCTCTTTGAAGTAAACTTCCTCAACTTGTCACTCACTCCTTTACTAATCTGTCTTCATTTGTACTCGGCTTCACTCCATCCTTCTGTTTCAAGGAAGGGACATTTCCTTTCCCATCTAAAATTTGTATTCTGGCTTCATCCTATTTCGCCTCCTTGACGACTTTGTTCTCTACATTACTCTTTTGGGGCTTTAGTCTCCATCTTTCCACAGGCTTTTGTCATTCAGCAGATAAGCATTATCTGTTGTCGTTGGTGAAAGTGTGTCTTACTCTTTCAAGAAGCTTTGTTGTTGGGAGAAATTTTTAAGTTTATTAATGTAGCAATAAATGAACACTAATTGTTTATTGCCCTCTTTAAATTCCAGGTGCTTATATAACTCTGGTCCTTTTACCAACCCCACAGATCCTTTACAGATGAGGAAGTAGAAACTCAGAGGACTCTGTAACTTCCTTAGCTTATGAATAGTGGCATTGAATTCAGACTTGTATCTGTCTTACTCCAAAATCCATTCTATTTCTAGTATAGCACGTTAGTTTACCACAATTTTTAAAGGACCTCCCTTGATCCTCTGCCTGTCCCCTGTTGCAGTACAGCTCTTTTTTGTAGGAAAGCTTTTTTAAAGAAAGTATTTAATATATGTAGACTCTTCTTGCCTTTCATTTACTTCTCAACCCATTCTAGTCTGAATTCCACTTTTTTAGATCCTCCAGAGAAACTGAACCACAGTCTGTTTCTCTGTCTCCCTCCCTCCTCTGTCTGTCTTTCTCTCTATGTGTATACACATACAGACCAGTAGGCTGGAAATTCAGGCAGAATTTCTTCTCAGGGAAACCTCAGTTTTACCCTTAAGGCCTTCAACTGGCTGGATGAGGCCCACCCATATTATCAAAGGTAGGGTTATCTCCTTTACCTAAAGTTGCTGCTGCCCTTCAGTCACTAGGGAAAGGCAAAGTGAAGTCGCTCAGTCATGTCTGACTCTTTGCGACCCCATAGACTGTAGCCTACCAGGCCTCTCTGTCCATGGGATTTTCCAGGCAATAGTACTGGAATCGATTTCCATTTCCTTCTCCAAGGGATCTTCCTGACCAAGGGGTCAAACCTTAACCACTGAGCCACCTGGGAAATCCTTACCTAAAGTTAGTTGATTGTAAATGTTAATCACATCTGCAAAATACCTCTATAGCAACATGTAGGCTAGTGTTCGATCAAACAACTAGGCAACCATAACCTAGCCAATCTAAAAATATAAATAACCAGCCACCTCAACCGCTGTCACTCTGTGGTGCCTTACTCATCGCTACATCCAATGGACACGTTTCACATCTTTCCTTACTTGGTCATTTTACAACATTTGACATTTTGGACCACAAATTACTTCTTGAAACTCCTCTCCATTGGTCTCAGTGATGCTAATCTCTCTACATTCTCCTCACTATTCCTTTTCTGATATTTCATTTCTTGTCTCCCAATTCCTTAATTATTGATATTCTCTCCTGTCCTTGGCCCTCATATTGCTCCCACGATTGATGTTTCCCAAAACTAAAATTCCATCTTAAGAGTTCTCTACTGAATTTAGATCTGTATATCCAATTGCTTGGATGTTGCACACACATCTCAAACATTGCTTGTCTAAAACTGGAATCCTAGTCTCCCCCTCTCAAACTTGCTTCTGCATCTCTTCTGTTTTCTTAGTTTGTGGTACCCTCTCCACCCAGTTACCCAAGCCAGGAACAGAGAGGGGTCTTCAACATTTCTCTTACATTCACCATTTCAGACTTCTCATCTCCAGCCCTATATCTCACTCAAGAGAACACAACCCTCATTTTCTCTCACCTGGGATCTTGTTGTGGTATTTCTGCCTCCTATCAGTCTCTTTCCAGCTCCTCTACAGTGCTGCCAAAGTGATATTTAAAAAATGCAAATCTGTTTAATCATGTCCAAAATACTTTTAGAAGCTCCTAATTGCTCATAGAATTAAGATAGAATTCTTTAGCAGGCATACACAGTCCTCCATGTCTAGGTCTTTCCTGCTCTTTATATCCCACTGTGCCTCCCCACTTTGAGGCCGCACTGAAGTATTTATAGGGCCCAGATTTGCTCTGTTGTTTGCTTCCATATCCTGTACTGCTGTTTCTTCTGCCTGGGATGTCTACTACCTCTATTACTTCCCTGCATTCCTATTCCTACCTGGGGCATCTAGAAAAATTATTTTAGTACCCAATTCACTCTTCAGTTTTAAAAAGCCTTCCCCTAATTCCACAAATAGATTTGACCGTGCCTTGTTTCTGACATTGTTACAAACTGTTTTCAGCTCTACTAAAGCACTTGAAAGCATTAATCACTCAGTCGTGTCTGACTCTTAGTGGCCTCATGGACTGTAGCCCACCAGGCTCCTTTGTCCTTGGGATTTCCCAGGCAAGAATACCGGAGTGGGTAGCCATTCACTTCTCGAGGGCATCTTTCCAACCCAGGGACTGAGCCCAGGTCTTCTGCATTGCAGACAGATTTTCTACTGTCTGAGCCACCAGGGAAGCTATAGCATTTACTACTGTATTATTTATTTTTTATCTGAGTGTCACCTTTCAGTGGACTGTGAACTCAAGTATTTCTATTGCCCGGTATGTAATAGGCTCTCATCAGATTTGAGGTGATGGTGGAGTTGGAGCCAGAGTGGATTACACATTTCACTTAAATAAGGCCGTGCTTTATTGAGGAGTGCTGGGCTTGGACATGTAAAGTGGAGAATGGTAGGCATTTCTTTATCCTCCTTTGTCCCTCCCAGAGTAGTACCAGATTTCTTTTGATCTATACTTTCTTATGATGTTTTGATACCTATTCTGAGCCTTCACTTTGCTTTTATTTTGTTTGTATCCTTGGAGCAAGTAAAAAGAAAGGAAGCTGCTAAATTGCTATTAGAAACTCCCCTGTCCCATTTTCATTCCATCACAGGAGAAATCATTCATCAGCTTGTTCTCATGTGACTTGTGCCAAAGCTTTTTCTCAGCCAGCAAAAGGAATTTATATTATAATGACAATATTTTTCCAGGTTTTTTAATCCTCCTATGTCCCCAAAATGTCTGTCTGCATTTAATGTCAAATTAAAAACTAAAGCAGTTCTGTGTTAATCCTGGGAGAATAAGTAATGCTTTTTAAAGATTGCTAAAGGAATCATGAAGATTTCTTGGGTTTTTAATATGAAAATTTCAGGTGACCAAGGGCACAGCCATACACATTGGGGTCAAAGTATAGTAGAATGGTCAGCATCTCAATTTAGACTTACCTATTACTTTCTACTCTGAATACACTCGTAGAAGCTACTTGTGGTGTAACTCCTTATGTATTTAATATTTATCTAACTCTTGGTTTTCGTGGTTGAGTTTTGAAATGGGTGAAGAATCTACTTATTCTTTGCCCTTTACGGAATGTGATATCTTGGTTTTTATTCCGTTTATCCTCCTTACCCTTTACTTAATTTTACCTTATTGTTTTGCTTTGTGTTTCTAAAATAATGGCTTTGGCTTGTTTTTTCTTGAATGTTTCTGCAGTTTGATTTGAGTATCTGGCTTTGGGCACCCCTCCTGAACCTTGGACTCCATCTGTACTTGTGACTTATGGAAGGCAGAAGTCAGTGTTTTCTATGGAATATGACCTTTTTTTTTTCAATATTATATATGTGTGTGTCTCTCCCCCCACCCTCTTCTTTTTTGGTTTCTCTTAAAAGACTGGAAAGAAAGCTGTTAAGGCAGTCCTGTGGGTATCGGCAGATGGACTCAGAGTTGTGGATGAAAAAACTAAGGTAAAACTTTCATAAGCTTAAATGTTACTATTCATATGTTTTTTTATCCCTGTGATCAAACATAATGCCATTAAGATGTTGTAGTCACTCTATATCCTTCCACTTTGTCCAAAGTACGATCTTCTGAGAGACTGGTTAATGTTCAGAAAACCAATTTAGTTACTCATTTACCTTATGAAGAATAGAATTCTCTGAGCATTTTGTTCTACATGATACAGCATGTTTAGCTTACAGTGTATTTGCATTTAATGTTAAGATCTGAGTTCTATTTTTGTTCTGACACATTAAAAAAAAGTTTACCCCACAAATTTGATGTAAAATACTATAGGCATTTTGCCACTGTTTAAAAAAAAAGAATAGACCACATCTAAAGTTTCTTCTTGTTCCTTAATAAAACACTATTTTTAGTAAGTTATATTTGAACTCATTAACCTACTATTTAACTGAAGACTCAATTTAAGTGAAATCTTAAGGACTAGTAAATTGCTCATATGAGTTAACATTTATTTAAGAGTCCACACAATATCTTAAATGTACATAGCACTTTGCATTAGAAAAAAATGATCCGGGACTTCTCTGCTGGTCCAGTGGTTAACACTTCACCTTCCAATGCAGAGGGTGCAGGTTCGATCCCTGGTCTGGGAGCTAAGATCCCATATGCCCTATGGCCAAGAAACCAGGACGTAAACAACATAAGCAATATTGTAACAAATTCAATAAAGACTTAATTTTAAAAAAAAGAAAAAGAAAAAAATGATCCTAAGTACCTAAATAAGAATAGACATAGACTCTGCCCTTAGAGAGCATAAGGTGTTACTTATACACATACATTTAATCATTAATTAAAACTTTCTAAGAGACCTAAAATCTGGAGAAATTTTAACAGAAGGCAGTTTAAAAAAAACAAAAACTCAGATGTCACCTGAAGGAGAAGAAAGCCTAGCAGGCAAAGAACAGTTTTCATGCGTAGCTTACCTATTATACTTTAAATGATTTAATTTAGTTACTTTTTAATTCTTTTGACTGTTTTTTGTAAGAGAACTGGTGGTCTTAAATGTACATTATAGTTGGAAACAACTATTTTAATTAGCTTATTTTTAAGAACTTGTATAGTTTTCATTCGTGCACTGGATGAAATTTGTTGTATGTGGAGGCTATATCTTTAATTGCTGTACACAATCGTTATTACTAGAAAGTGATGTTGCCCCCTGGTGGTTACTTATAGCACTGGAATTAATTAATTCTCCCCACAGTGAATAATAGGAATGGATGACTTGTTACCGTGGTACCCATCATGCGCAGAGAAGAAATGTTGCAAAAATGCGAATGATCAATAAAGGGCTCCCGCTTAAACTGTATCAGTAACTCCTGCATAGCAAGAGATACTGAAGAGGAAATGCATAGTAATCAAGGTTATGCAAAATAAAATTAGAATGAGCCAACAGAATTGCAGAACTTTTAAACGATTGGCAAGTTTGTTTGTGGAGCAACAGGAATGCTTTATAAAAGTCATTTTGTTTGTGTGCTTCAGCACTTCCAGCCACCACCTCAGCATCTAGGGATTTTAGGCCATTGGAACATCACACAGAAGCACCAAAGAGCCTCAGTATTTAAAAAAAAACATTTTGTGTGATGTTTACATTATATATATACTGTGCCATTCAGTGGTATTCAAAATTAAATAAGTTAATAAACACATAAAATTGTTCTGGAAATTATGTTATTGAGTATAATTTATATGGGGATTGGATTATTATTTGACATACACTGTAAAATTGAACATGGAATTTACCATCGTAAAACTAGAATCAGCAAGCATGTGTATTATAGAACATGAAGATGAGGTGAGGGAAAGAAACATCTGTGGAGAGTGCCTCTGGGGATCTCTTCTAGGTATTCTCTTCTCTCCTTAGTATTTCAACTTCTGGCTCAGATAAGCTTTTCCGCAGCCCTGATGCATTAGATGTAGGGATTCTGTGTTGTGAAATGAACATCCCGTGTTTCTTCTGAGAAACTTGATTGACCTCTCAAGTCCACTGTTCCTTTGTGTTTCCCTTTTTCTAGGACCTCATAGTTGACCAGACAATAGAAAAAGTTTCTTTCTGTGCCCCAGATAGGAACTTTGATAGGGCCTTCTCTTATATATGTCGTGATGGCACAACTCGGCGCTGGATCTGTCACTGCTTCATGGCCGTCAAGGACACGGTGAGTCCAGTAGCCTGAATTGCATCATGACTAGCCACAGTCATCAAGCTTCTTCCCAGTTGGCTCAGCCAGTTTCCACTGCATTTTTAACAAGTATATGCTGTTACAGAACTTGTAAGCGCCTAAACGAGCCCGCTTTCACCCCTTTTATTCAAGCAGTTCACACTCTTGATGTAACCCCACCACTCACAGAACAAGATGGTTGGCTGAGATCCAAGATTATTAAAGGAAAGTAAAAGTGCTCTGGGGATGGTGGCTGCTAAACTTTATAGAAAACTGTTCATGATTAGAACTGTTTTCAAGATCCTTACATGTATTTGCTAATTTGTCTGGGTAGAAGATATTGGTATTTGAAAGGTGCTTACGAATTCATTTGCAAAAAGACTCTACCACAAGAACTGAGTTTGGAGTATATTTTTAATTAAAAAAATAGAAATACTAAATTATGGTACAGTGAGCTGTGCTAGAAATTGTTACATGGTAGAAGTTTTTGGTTTTGTTTAGAAGTAGAGAATAATCAAATTTGTCATCTTTCATCTAAATTACCCAGAATTCTGATATGAAAAACGAGTCTCTTAGGTGATGATGATCTTAATTATTTAATTATAGGATAGCATTGAGTATGTGATTTCTGAGTTTTTAAAAGTCCAGACAGAGTAAGGCAGGGTAGCTATTCATAAAGGCTACAACTCAGTGAATTCTTGCCAAGGTTTAACCTGGAAAGGAAGTCGTGGTCATATTCTAATATTGACCAGAAGCTTTTTTAAAAAGCAGTTGTAAAAATAAGTATTAGAGACTCAGGCTCCGAATCAGATATGGGTTCCAGTCCTGTTTCTAGTTTTTACTAGCCATGGGATTTGAGCAGGTTATGTAACATTTTCTAAGTCTTGGTATCCACTTGTATAAGATGGAGATAACAGCTGTGAAGACTAAATTAGGTAACAAGTGTAAGCACTCTTAGCATAGGACCTGGCTCATGCTAACTGCTCCAAAATGGTGTCTGATATTGTTAAAGCTGCTCCTCCTCGATTTGACACAAGTGCTTTGAAAATGGGTTGAAGTAACTAAACTACACTTTCTTCCTCTCTCATACCGTAAGTCACAAAGCAGTGTATTTTGCTATTGCTACACTTGTAAAATCCAGAGTTTTGCTATATTTTAAAACCATTCTGTTGTCAAATCATAGTCCTCAGGCTGTTTGGTATCAAACAGTGGTTCTTCTGTATCAGAATCAGCTGGAGAGCTCATTAAATTAGATGACTGGGCCCCACCCCAGAGTTTTTTACTCAGTGAGTCTGGGATGGAGCTTGAGGGCAAGTCTGTCTTCAGGAACTTCTGCCATAAGGCTGAGCAGAAATAGTAAGCTTCTTTGGCCTATAGCTCTGTCCTTGTACTAGAGCTGTGCTCAAATGCAGATGGGTTCTAAAATTCTTTCTGCTCTCTCTCCTATTGCATGCTTCCATGCCTACCCATTTATCATCCTGCTAAGTAGTTACATGAAACTCATGTGGATTCACAGAGAATGAGTCTGTCAGTCTGTAAATGAGACTTTACAGTTTACCATCATGTGAAATCCTAGGGACAGAAGTGTCTCAGACGTTTACCTCTCCTTATGGTATCTGATATTGGCATATAAAATGCAGTGAAATTACTTACTCGGAGCCATATGTAGGAGCAGCTGCTTACATGGTATGATCTTGGAAACTCCACAAAAGGTTCCCTGTTCTCAGATATCTCTCCTCACTGTTAAAAGATGCCAGCAGTTATTGTATCACCTCTAACCCTTTTATTCCACAGTTAGGGATAGTGTTTAAAATACAGAAAACCCTGATTAAAAAAAAAAAAGAATCCGTTGAATTTATTAAATTTACTCTAGATAATCCAGTGTATCTTTAAAACAATATTTAGTTTCACAAACCGTCCTCTCCTTCCACACACCAAAAATTCAGGCTTATCTGTTTAATTCCTGTACAAGTAGAAAATGTAGCTGAAAACATGGTTTTATTTTTGCCTCTGTGTGGTTGGGAAGTAGAGTTGGGGTTTGAGAGAGCTGAAAAAAAATAGGGGTGGTATGGGAGAGAGCCTGTAAGCACTGAGGGCCCAAACAGGGCAAGAGAAGAGCATTCAGAAAGGGAGACTGAGAAGGCTCAGCTTTCCTGTACCTGATTCCTTCTTATCGCTGGAGTTGTATTTATCTGAAGTTTTAAGTCTGTGCCTTTTGTTCCTAGACATGTTGGCAGAAAATTTAAGCTCTGAAAAATGCCCTCTTTCCAGTTGTTGCTTAGAAATGCGTGGTAAATATTCCTATTATTCCCCTGCATGGCAAGTAGAGGTTTGGGCGTCAATACTTAGGGCCTGGAACTTTGAGCAGTGTCTTCTCAGCTGATGGCCAGAGCCGACACAAGTGACAGAGGAACCTATGACTAATAAGAAAGTGTTGGTGGCTGCTGACAGGGCCCAGGCTACCAATGGCCACTTGACCCGGTGCCTACTGCAGTAGAGGGTCATAGCATGATGTAAGGTATTATTCATTTAGATTAATTTGGCGTATTAATACACTAAAATCTAATAAGCTGGAATTACTAACATTTTGCCTGTGTGAAAACAGACTTATTTGTGGTCCAGCTAATTTGTAGTTGTTGACACCATAACTGTAAAAACGTTTTTTAAACCTTCTGTTATGTACAGGGTGAAAGACTGAGCCATGCTGTAGGCTGTGCCTTTGCAGCCTGTTTAGAACGTAAGCAGAAGCGGGAGAAGGAATGTGGAGTGACTGCTACTTTCGATGCCAGTCGAACCACTTTCACGAGAGAAGGATCATTCCGTGTCACCACAGCCACTGAGCAAGCAGAAAGAGAGGAGATTATGAAACAAATCCAAGATGCCAAGAAAGGTACAATTTGTTCTACTACAATGTATGTTTATTTAAAACAGCTTTTCCCAACAGGTTAATATTTGGAAGCTGTCAGGGGCATAGAGAACTCAGCAACATATGAAGACCTTAAGAACAAAGCTGAAAATCTAAACAGAGTGGCTTCAAAGTATTGACTCTGTCCATTAATTTTAACTACCTGGGGAAGCTGAGAGTGCAGTTGAACAAGTTGCAAAGACATTTAAAAGCAAAATTGGGAAAACCTGTATCCTGGAACAGATTTTTTTTTTTTTTAATTCTGATGCATCTGATCTCTATGAAAAGCAAATCCTATCAAGGACCTACATCTTGAAGGAAGTGCAAGTCCCAGGTTTAGGCTGCAAAGGACCCACAGATGGTGATACCAGGTGGAAATGCAGGCAGAGACATCTCAGTGATACTCTATTAGCTTATGACTGTTTAGTACTTTCATGAAAAAAGGCCACAGATTTTTGAGAAGCTGGCCCCTCACTATTTTCCCATAACCCCATTAACTTTAGTGTGTGGTTTTGCAGAATGTGAGTTTTTTTAAGGTACACTTGGCAGCATAGCAAAAATGCCTGTCCAAATATTCAAGTCACTCAGGAGGCTGTTGTCTGAAGTTGAGGCCAGTGTATTTTAGAACTGAGTGATAGGGCTTAGGGAAAAAATGCTTTGCATTCTTGTGTATAACTTGGGCTGAAACCCAAAACAAGGAGTATTTTTAAATTAAAAAGTTTGGTTTAAATATACATTAATATAATTTTTCTAATTTTTTACTATATTCTTTTAATTCTAAACCTGCCATTTTAGGTAACATCAGCTTCCCAGGTGGCACTAGTGGTAAAGAACCCGCCTCCCAATGCAGGAGCTTTAAGAGACTTGGGTTCAATCCCTGGGTCTGGAAGATCCCCTGGAGGAGGGCATGGCAACCCACTCCAGTATTCTTGCCTGGAGAATCCCATGGACAGAAGAGCTCGGCGGGCTACAGTCCATGGGGTCACAAAGAGTTGGACATGACTGAAGCGACTTAGCACGCACTCATTAATCTAATACCCAAACAGCTTTTAATTTTTAAGCCAAAAAAAGAATATATGTTTTTATTTGAAATTAAAGTATTGATTATGATTTTTTCATTTCTTATCAACATTTGTGCCAGGATACCAAAGAATTAAAAAAACACAGTGCTATTTTAATTAGACAATTGAATGTGTATAGCTGTTATTTAATGTGCTTCAGTGATTTTCAGACTGGAAGCATATTCTTTGATACCACCAAATAATACTTTTTGCTACTACAGCAACTGCCAAAATGCTTGAGTCCTAGCATCTGCAGAGGATTGTGGGGAGTGAGGGGGAAGTAGAGATTGACCACAATGAGAGTGTGTTACAGCAGGTATTCACATGGAAACAGTCTTGTATTTGTTTGCTCCAATTTAAAATTTACTTTTGTATGCTTTTATTCAAGAGAGCCTGTTGTCCGTGCCTGCTTTATGACTTAACATCTAATCAAACTTAAGTTTGTTTAGACCCTTCTGACTCTGCCACTTCTAAAGTCCTCTGTCCCCCCGCACCGGCCAGAAAGCAAGCAGACATTGCAAACAGTGCACCATTGTTCTTTAAAAGACCTTACATTAAGAGTTCATAGTTTTGTTTTTTTTGTTTTGTTTAGTTTTGTTCAGTGTTTTAATTACTACATGGGAATAGTAGATATACCATGAGACATGTAGTAGATTATTAAACCTTTTATTTATCTGAAAAACAGGAGATCTGAGCCCTGCTTCTAACCTGTCTTTTGAGATACATAGGGAAGTAAATGGGTAAAATGACCTAGGAGGTTTTTGGGGTTCCTCAGTGGTGTGAGCTCAAATCATTTGAAGACATTGCCCTAAGGTCCTCGTTCTCCTACTTTCTTGAGCTGATACAGATAAGACAGCTGTTGGTTCGTCAGTGGCCCCTGGCAACATTGCCACCTCCCCATCCTCTCCCACCTCTCCCACTCTGGATGCCACTGCCTCTCTGGAGATGAACAATCCTCACGCCATCCCACGCCGGCATGCACCAATTGAACAGCTTGCTCGCCAAGGCTCTTTCCGAGGATTTCCTGCTCTTAGCCAGAAGATGTCACCCTTTAAACGCCAACTGTCCCTGCGCATCAATGAGTTGCCTTCCACTATGCAGAGGAAGACTGATTTCCCCATAAAACACACAGGTAACACGGCATCCCCAACTTCAGGTACTGAAGTGTCACGTCACCTCCAGTGGAGTCCCTGATCCCATCAAACTATCTACCCCTCTTCTGAGGCTGTTTGGTGGCTGTGTATATCTTGTATCATTTCCCATTGGCAGAAAATGGAGGTTCATGGAGAGAGATGGGAGTTGTTCATTTCTTTTCAGCAATAGGTTAACAGAGCCATGATGGGAATTCCTAGTCCGAGTTACACGGTTTGTGATTTGTCCTGATGAAAGTGTACCTGCTTTCAGACATCAAGGGTCTCAAGTTTCCCTTCTTATTCTGCCATTTGGGACCCAGCACGGAATTAATTTAAAAGGCTTTGGAAACACATCCAGTTAAATAGCACCACTGTCAGATGTACCAGAAGAAATAGATAAGTTCTCTTTGTCCTTGTGGCTGGTTGGCTCCCTAGGGAGGAAACTCTAAACGGGTCTCCTGTATAAATCTAAGATCTGTTGTTCATCAGAGACAGTGGGATTGCTCACACATACTCATTACCTTTCAGAGCTGTCACACAGGCCTTTGTGTGGCCTCTGTACAGCTGAGCCAACCCCACTAGCTCTATCCTCATCATAAGATCCGGAGCTAAAGTGTCAGATCCGGTCAGTGCTTTTATTGGGCCCTATTTTACTTTGCTCTCAGACATGTTGAGCCAGTGCTATAACAGAATCTGAGGAAGCTGTGTCTCAGTAGGGCACTGTCACTGCTGGTGGCACAAAAGCACAGAGATTTAAGTTCTTTGATGGATAAAACTCGACCTAAAGAACAGTTAAACTAGATCATTACTGAGGGTCTTACCCACCTCTCAACTCCTATAAAAACCAAAACTCCAGATGCTTCAAGTACCTCATTTTCAATTTCCCTCTGGAGCAGGCGGGAAACAAAACCATTATTCTCTTTTCACATTTGAGCAGACAGAGCTTCAACACATATAATTAGCTTCCTCCGTGACACAGAAGTATTCCAGAGTCAATATTAAGAACAAAGCCTCTAGAGTCCTAGACCTCAGTTCACGTTTTCATGTTAACACTTTGGAGAAAAATGACAGTGATCACACTGTCGTAGTTTATGACAGAGAAAAGGACTGAGTGCCCACTGGTGCCCCTGACTTTAACCCATTTTTCTCAAAAGAGTCACTGGGGGCCTCTAGAACTTCACTCACATCACCAGCTTGGGACCTGGTTGGAAGACAAACAGGTTGCATGTGTCTTCTAGAAAAATCTCACTGGCAACAAAAGTCTTGCCACAAAAAGAGAACAGCGTGTTTTCAACAGTGTCACACAGGAGAGGAAATACAGAAATCTGGGGATTTGCAAGGGAGGAAGGTAGACCTTACTGCAGGAATTGTTAGCATTCTGTACCTTCTCATGTAAAAAGCCAGTGAATAGTGGTAAGTTTCTTGAAGTTGCTTTTATAGCCCCACCTGACAGTTGAGTCTTTTTCTTCCACAAATAACAGAGGCAGTGTAAAATGCCATCTCACGTGACACCATTCTGTTCCAGACTTGTTCCGTTTTTCTGTCTGGAGCCATCTTCTGTCTGTCTTACAGTGCCAGAGGTAGACGGCGAAGCAGAGAGCATCAGCTCCCTGTGCTCACAGATCACCAGTGCCTTCAGCACACCCTCTGAGGATCCCTTCTCATCCGCCCCAATGACCAAACCAGTGACGGTGGTGGCACCACAGTCTCCCGCCTTTCAAGGTTGGTGCTCACTTAGCCTGCGATTTTCTTTGAAACTAATACTTTCACGACACTGATCGCTAGTGTAAGTTGGCATCCTGAGCTTCCCAAGACCTGGTCAGACCCACTGCGTTTCCCTGTTTGATACTGACTCAGGTTCGTTACATTTCCCTGTGCGACAGTGTCTTTGTGCTTTGTTCCCTCCTGTTTCCTGAGATTGTCTGCATTTTGCATGTGCCTGCCCTCCTTTCACTCCATCCTGTCAGGAGCATCAGTAGTCCCAACCCACTGCTTTATTTGCTACTTAACTGTTAAGAGACAAAGCACCCAACCAGTTCTCCAGAAACAGCAGTCATCAGAGTTGGTTCTAGCTTCATGCTTTCTTTACCACAGTAAAGAAAGCTGGGGTGATTTTGCCCCCTTGGGAAAAATTTAGCATCCATTGTCTGGAGATGTTTGGGTTTTGTGGTGTGGCAGGGGGTGGTTACTACTGACATCCCAGTGGAGGCCAGGGAGGCCCGTAAACATCCTTCCATGTACACAGTAGCCATCTCACAACAGAGAACAGTCAGGCCCAAAATAACAATGGTGCCAAGACTGGACTCACCTAGTCTTTGCCCTTTCACAAGAGTCCCATAAAGAAAAAGGCACTTCTCTTGGCTCTTCAGTTCATTTCATCTTCTATAACAAGTATCCTAAAACTAGTCTTTGTAGCATAGAAGAATTAGTAAAAGTTGTTTTCAGAGATACTGAATTAATAGTATTGACTCAAAAATCACTGCAGATGGTGATTGCAGCCATGAAATTAAAAGATGCTTACTCCTTGGAAGGAAAGTTATGACCAACCTAGATAGCATATTCAAAAGCAGAGACATTACTTTGCCAACAAAGGTCCACCTAGTCAAGGCTATGGTTTTTCTAGTGGTCTTGTATGGACGTGAGAGTTGGACTGTGAAGAAAGCTGAGCGCCGAAGAATTGATGCTTTTGAACTGTGGTGTTGGAGAAGACTCTTGAGAGTCCTTTGGACTGCAAGGAAGTCCACAGTCCATCCTAAAGGAGATCAGTCCTGGGTGTTCATTGGAAGGATTGATGCTAAAGCTGAAACTCGAATACTTTGGCCACCTCATGCGAAGAGTTGACTCATTCGAAAAGACTCTGATGCTGGGAGGGATTGGGGGCAGGAGGACAAGGGGACGACAGAGGATGAGATGACTGGATGGCATCACTGACTCGATGGACATGAGTTTGAGTGAACTCCGGGAGTTGGTGATGGACAGGGAGGCCTGGTGTGCTGCGATTCATGGGGTCGCAATGAGTCAGACACGACTGAGCGACTGAACTGACTGACTCAAAGGTCAACAAAGAGCCTATATAACTTAAATTACAGATGTTAGAATTTGAGCTTATATAATTGATCTTTCTTCATTTCTTTTGGGAGAGAGCTCAGAAGAAGTTTTGCTGTGCAGACTTTTTTTGCCTGCACCTGTTGAAAAGCTGTAACATGCTCGTCCTCTAGGAGGGAGTCTCTTTAAAAACAAAACAAAACCTTAATATTCATATGCATCAGGTGGCTTTTCATTTCATCTAACAGATACTTACACTGCCAACAGTAATAGGTACTATTTATGGGGCACTTAGCAGCATGTCTGCCATGTACATCATGGTAAGGACTCATGCATTTTCCTCATCTCATTTAATCCTCACAATAGTCCTTTGAGATAGGCATCACAGATAAGGAAAATTAGGCTCAGAAAGATTAAGTAAATTGCCCAAATCATACAGCCAGGATGTAAACCCAAGTCTTTCTGAATATAGTTCCTGTTACATTCAGCTGACTTTGTGCCTATTTACAGGGTAGTGGGTATACAAAACTATAAATAGAATATAGTCCTTTTCCTGCCTTTAGAGGACTCGCAGTTTTTGGATAAGCTAGTCTTTTAGGCAAGCCCTGGGTCAATAGCACCAATGCCATAAGCATAGTTGCCAAGTCCTAAAGAGAGAATGATTATGGTGTAAGGCAGAAGGTGCCTGCTTGTCTGCTCTATACCAAGTATAGAGAGCTGGGCGAAGGAGTAGAAGCTGATGGGATAGCCATTTGGAGTAAAGGAGCAAGGACTGGATTTTATTAAAGGGAGACAAGAAAAAACAGTAAGTGCCTTGACATTACAAACATTACTGAAGGGGAAAAAAATCTTGTAAAAAGATTAAATTAATTCTGTAGCAAATTATAAATTAAGCAAATGAAAACACGTACCAAGTTTGATTTCTTAACTGTAATATGGGGTTTTTGAGAGAATTTATTGAGATGATCAGAGAAGGCAATGGCAACCCACTCCAGTACTCTTGCCTGGAAAATCCCATGGATGGAGTAGCTTGAGATGATGCGCACTAAAGCACTATTAGAGTAGTGCCTCACACATAATAAGGATGATTGTATTAACCATTGTTGGCATAATCTGATCTTTTGAAATTGTGATAGATGATACTTTATCATTATGCCAAAGGCTAAGCTATGTCTAGAATAGATTTTTGCTACTTGTAATACAAAGCAGTTCTTTTTAACTTAATTTGAAATTGTTTTTTAGTCTTTATTACCTCTTTCCCCATAAACATGTTTTTCTAAAAGTCATTTAACTTTATCAGTACACCCATTTTAATTACAGCCTCTGATTCCGTCTTTGCCAGAACGTTTGTGTATTCATTGCAGATGGCATGGTTATCCCACACCAACTTTTCTGTCTTATCTTTCCACCAGTATTGCATATTGGCCTGACTGACCCAGCTCCAAGGGGTCACCTGTACACCCTGCATGAATTAACTCCATCAATGTTGTCTGCTCCCATTGTAGCTAATGGCACTGACTCAGCCTTCCATGTGCTTGCTGCTAAGCCAGCCCCTACTGCTCTAGCACCCGTAGCAATGCCTGTGCGTGAAACCAACCCTTGGGCCTATGCCCCTGATGCTGCTAACAAGGGAATTGCAGCCACACATTCGGGTAAGGTGACCACACATGGTGGTGAGGATTCTGGGATCAGATAAGTGACCTTGGTGTGAAAATCAGCCATTTACCTTAGTGGGAACCAGGAAGGAGTCCTTTTAGGAAAAGTGGGATCCCTTTTGGAAATAAACTATTAAGGAAGGATGGTGTCAGAGAGGAGCTCTTAGAGATAAGATTGATAGTTCTTAGGACCCTAGAGCTACCCACAGAGCTTTCATAAGACACAGATCCCCAGGCCCTCCCTTGAAAGAGCCTGTGTCTGGATCTAGATCTGTGGATATGCCTGCCTCCTACAACAGCAGGCCTACAAAAAAGGCTACAAAAAGGCAGTTCACCAGGAAGACATGTGTCTGAAAGGCCGGCAGCAAGTCCCTGGTTATTTTCTTCTCATTCTGTTAGAGCAGAAGGTGAATCACCTCAGCTCTTTAGAGTGTGTGCAAGCTGGTTTCTGGACCATAGATGAGCCACAGCAGTGGGGCCAGGGTTCTGATGCCAGCCAGCAGCTTCAGTTTTGTGCAGTTGAGCCATCTCTGGCAGCTTCCCGACACGGCTGAGGTAGACCACAGACACACGGCTGAGGTCTCCTGGGTTCTCCCTGTCCTGCCAGGAAACCTCCTCAGCTGGTAATAGACTTTCCTCCCACCTACCAAAACCACAGACTATCCCCCTGGGGGGGCTTGTTCTACATTACGATCATTCAAATAACCGAGATTATCAGGTGAAGAAAAAAGCCCCTGAAGATCCTGATTCTTCCCTCTCTTCCTCTTGTTGCTTCCAGGGACCGAGTGGGGTCAGTCTTCCGGTGCTGTCTCTCCAGGTCTCTTCCAGGCTGGTCACAGACGCACTCCCTCCGAGGCCGACCGCTGGTTGGAGGAGGTGTCCAAGAGCGTCCGGGCTCAGCAGCCCCAGGCCTCAGCTGCCCCTCCGCAGCCGGTTCTCCAGCCGCCCCCACCCACTGCCATCTCCCAGCCAGTGCCACCTTTCCAAGGAAATGCATTCCTCACCTCTCAGCCCGTGCCAGTGGGCGTGGTCCCACCCCTGCAGCCAGCCTTTGTCGCTGCCCAGTCCTATCCTGTGGCTAACGGGATGACCTATCCAGCCTCTAACGTGCCCGTGGTGGGCATCACTCCCTCCCAGATGGTCGCCAACGTGTTTGGTACCACAGGCCACCCACAGGCTGCCCAGCCCCATCAGTCTCCCAGCCTGGTCAAGCAGCAGACATTCCCACAGTACGAGACAAGCAGTGCTACTGCCAGTCCCTTCTTTAAGCCTCCTGCTCAGCACCTCAACGGTTCTGCAGCTCTCAATGGCGTAGACGACAGCAGGTTGGCCTCAGGAGACAAGCAGACTGAGGCTCCTGCAGGCACCTGCACAGTGGATCCCTTCGAGGCCCAGTGGGCAGCCTTGGAAAGCAAGTCCAAGCAGCGTACTAACCCCTCCCCCACCAATCCTTTCTCCAGTGATTTACAGAAGACTTTTGAAATCGAACTTTAAGCAGTCCTTATGGCTTATGTATTTTGTCTGTACTTAGGCCCGGGCAGGGGGGGTGGAGGTCAGAGGAGCAAAGGGGACTTTGCATTCCCAACCAATATGCTTTTCACTAATCCCAAAGGTCCCCAAGGGCATGTCCAGGCATAGCATGTGGATGGGGTGACTGAGAAAGTGGAGAGACCCGTTCCTAGGGAAGAGCTGTTTTGCAGCTAGACTAAGAGAGTCAAGGAGCTGTCATCCTCTGCCCCGCCTCCCTCAGCCACTTACCAGTCTCTGGCAACAGAGAGGCAGAAGTATCTGAACAGGAATCTGTATTCAAAGCACATTTACTGGAATATACAACACAACGGGAAGCGAAACGATCTCCCTTAGTTTTTCAGGCCTTTCATCTACCTGCTCTCAGCACTGGCCTTCTTAAAGATCAAGAACAGGGTGGCCTGTGCCGGGACTTGGGACGAGAGGCAGGCTGTGCTGCTGGAATTCCCAGCAGGGCCCGTCAGGAGCTGCCCAGCAGAGCTGTATCTTAGGGGTAAAGTTGAGCTTCCATTTTGAGTAAGAATAAATATTATAAATATATATCAAAAAGCCAAAATCTTTATTTTTATGCATTTAGAATATTTTAAATAGTTCTCACTATTAAAAAGTTGTATGAGTTGTAAGTAATCTTGCCAAAGGTAAAAGGGTTAGCTGTAAGAAATTGTACATAAGATTGATTTATCATTGATGCCTATTGAAGTAAAAAAGAGGAAGGGCTGGAAGTTGCAGGTGGGATCCCTAGCTCACTTGGTATCATTTACTGTAAGTAGCACACTGCAACAACAATCACGCTTATGACCAGTACCGTCAGCTAGGTAGTAGTTTTAAATAAAGAGCAAGCAGTATTGTCCTGGTTTTACACCTCTAATGAAAAATTCTAATGTCATTATTTTAATGGGTTCAATCTAAATAGAGAATGTCTTTTCTTTTCTATACTGCTGCAGTTTCCTTATGTTAATCCTTTAACACTAAGGTGACAATGATGTAATCATATCCATGAGACGGGAACGCAGGTTACCATGTTGGTTTGTCATGTAGGTGTTAATCCTTTAACACTAAGGTGACAATGATGTAATCATATCCATGAGACGGGAACGCAGGTTACCGTGTTGGTTTGTCATGTAGGTCTTGGTGGGTTTTGTCTTGTCCTTTTAAGTTTTGTTCCAAATTTTGTGGGGATGGAGGGCCCAGTCTTGTTAGCACTGCGTGTGTGTGTTATGTGTGCGTGCGTGCGTGCATCCCTCCCTCTTGTGGTGAGCCGAACATCCTGTTTTCAGTTGTAGCCACTTGACCTCTGGTAACCACATAAGATCCCATCTCATTTTTACTTTCGAATGTTGGCCTTACAATCAGATGTAAGTTATATATATATTTGTACTGATGAGAATTTACAATCTGCTTTAACAAAAATAAATGTTCGTGGTAGAAGCTTTTGCCATGAAGAGCTGTTCTTTGCGCTTTTCTCTATTAGCGAATGAGTTTTAGTTCCTTGTGGTCTTGTCCTCTCTGCATTCTACTGCTGCCGCAGATCTCTAGTTTGATGGCTAGAAAAATCTTTCACTGGGGCTAGTATTCTCTTAAAGTTCCTATCTGTATTCATACTCGAGCCTCCGGTCGTTCCTAAGCACATCTCTGATGTCAGATTCTTGCTGCTCCAAGTGCAGACTTGAACCTGGCAGTTGTGTAGAGACACAGAACTTCTGCCCTAGCCCAGACCTAGTTGTCAGAATTTGCATTTTAACAAGACTCACATTCTGAGAATTTGGGCTGCAGCAGTGACTCTGAACTGTGGATATATATGAGAGTCATCTGGGAGCTTTTAAAAATCCTCATATCCAGCCCATACTCCAGACCAATTAAAATCTCCGGGCAGTAGACCCCCATCTTCATTTCTTGAAAAAGCTCCCAGAGTGAGAACCACTGGTCTAGACTGAGTTTTACTCTCACCATACCCCACCGCTCTGTGACTGGTTCCAAGAGCTAGCTAAGGTCTGGAGTATGCCACCAATTTGACAAATAGTGATTTAACTAGAGAACAGTGGAGTCCAAGAAAGTAGTCCTTACCTTCCAATTTCTATAGCCAAACCAGCCATGGTACACGGAAGGGGATGCACCTCAATGGTTTTTAAAACTGGAAAGAAAAAAAGACCTCTGTCCTGGCCCATGTTTCTGTTGCTGAATGAGAGGTAGACCAAGAAGTATCACTCACCCGTGAAGCAATTGTTTCTTTTCCAGCTAGAGTGTTGGTAATAGAAATCACCTGTCCCGGTAATGCTGGTTTTTCCTGTGCCCCAGAAAGACCTCTGTTACTAGGCCCAGCCCGTCCTCTGGGGGATTGGGAGAAGGTTAAAGTGGAAAGGGACGTGGAAGCTCATTGAAACCAGGCCTCTTGTCTTAGCATCAAGGCCTTAAGAGGCTGAGAGGAAGAATGACCTAACTCTGAAACCACTTCCCTCTTCCCTTTCTTAACGTCGCCCTCCCTTCCACTCGTCCCCCATCCTGTTGGTACTGTGTTTTACAATAGCCTGGCTTTTAGTTTTCATTATCTCCCACTTTGCTGAGGGCTTTCACCAACTTTGTGCTACTATAGCAACCAGCTAAAGCTGGTTGCCTTATTCCCTAGGAAGGGCTAGAGAGACTGGAGCGATGAACCATATCTGGACCCCAGATGAGATCTAGTTCTAGCAAAGAATGTTTCCCTAACATACACACCAGGAGTTAGTTACCTTCCCCAATCAGATAGGACACACCTCCCCACCCAGCTTTCAGCAAAGTGAGAACCCTGGTAGCTGGCTTTAAGAACACAGTGAGCTGATCCTGTATAACAAATTATAGAGAGAAACTGTCAAGTGAAAGATGTCCTTATTGCAAACAAGTGGCCGCTTCTTGACATCCCAGCAGGCACCGGTGAAGCCAGAGAAGCCGACACCGCTGAGACCGCTGCTGCTGGCACTCCACGGCAGGGGGCGGCTCTGACCAAGCCAGTGTCTGCGGAGGAGAACTCCCTCCTCAGCCAGAGAGGGGAGACCGAGAGCCTCCTCCTCCCAGTGCTATGAGCTGTGTCCCTGCTGCCAGACGGGCTGCGCGGGCGGCTGGACACGGGAGCAGCTGGCACAGCAAAAGCTGGAGTAGTACTCGTTGCCGCAGAGCCGGGCCTGCAGGATCAGGTCACAGTTGGCCAGCTCCGGCTGGTCGACACAGTCCCTGCTGGGGTCCCGGGGCTGGGCGGCCAGCACTGTGAGACACCGGGGGGGGGAGAGGGTGGTGAGAAAGTTCCGTGTGGCTGGAAACTCACCTGCCCTGTCATTTCCCTAAAGGAGAGCAGCGCTGTAACCGCCAGGTTCCCAGAGATGCCGGTCACTGTATCCCGGTAACACCTGTGTGTCCAGCTGAGGGCACACGGTCTGCACTGCCCTGGGCCCCGCTTCGGCATGCAGTGGGCCTCCTTTTATCCTTTTATAGCTCTCCCCCACCCCCACCGCTCGCCCCAGTGCACAGCCCATCGCAGACCCCCAGATATTGACTCTCCAGCTGATTAAACATCTCTGGAAGTTAACCCCTTGCTCTGACCGAGACCTGAAGAGCCGCAGAATATATGGCCGTGGCCTCTGGACAAGGAGAGCGGGGTCAGCCCCAAGCAGTTTTGAGTTGGCAAGAGCGGTCTGTCTGTCACTGCTGGTTTCCTCCCACTTAAGCGTTCTGTGCCTTCAGTAGCCCCAGCTCAGTCACTTAGCTCCCCAGCTTTCCAGTTCCCACTTCCCCCAGAGACAGCAGAGCCCGTCAGGCCAGTGACGGGAGGACAGGCTATGAGCAGTGGCGCTGATGCGATACTGAGCGCTAAGCGCCGGGCGCCTCCCCTCTAAACCTGCTCGTCACGTCCATAACTTATAAATTACCGTGCGACTTTCATTCTGCTGCTCTGTCTTCGGACTGAAGTCTATTTGTCTAGTTAACCTCCCTTTTCTTTCTGGGAGGGGCTCTCAGGGCTCAGCCTTGGCTTAGGCCTGACAGCAGCTCCCCAAAGTCACCTCACGGGGCTGCAGAAGGCCCCCCTCCACACCTCCCCCCAGATACAACTAGTAGATAACACCTGAGCAGCCAACGGCTTTGTGAAGGCTGGCTCGTCAGTGTAACAAGAGTGCGGACCACCTATATTTACATAAAGGACAAGCCGTTTATGCTTGTTTTTAACAATCGCCACTTTCGTTACCAACTTAATCTCAGCTGTCGTAGCTCCTGGACTCATCACAGGCAGAGGTGAGCAGGTGCTGGGCGTGATGGTGCAGGCTGGGCACCATCGTGGCTCTCCCCTTCCAGCCAGGGGACTTGGGGCAAACGGTTACATAAGCTCTCTGTGTCTGCTCTCTCATTTGGAGTTAATGAGATAGCAACTGAAGCACATAGTAACCATGGCTAAAATAACCAGCACGTAATGGGCATTCCCATTCCGAAGAGTGAGCCCCACTCCCCATGTTTTAACCTTACAGTATTTTCTGTTTCTCACCTTAAACCTTTAGGTAAAAAGCTTGAGAGCACTTTGTTGTACAGCAGAAACTAGCACAACATTGCAAAGCAATTATACTCCAATAAAGAAAAAAAGAGAAAGCAAGCTTGCAAGCTGTCCCCAGAGTGGGACCAGCTCAAGGCCCCTCCCCCTTACTAACACTGCAGTTCCAGCATGCCACCAGACCATGAACAGGGCAGTGAGGCAGCCTCAAGCAGTGAAATGCCACAAAAAGCTTAAATGGGTGATGGCAGACACATACAGCTTAACTGACGGAACCAACACAGTTAGAGAGGAAGATAGCTTCTCCTTAAGAAGTGCCCTCCTCCCCCAAAGAAAGTGTCTCAGATTACCAACACTCATCTAACGGGGCAGAAGACAGACAGCCGGACTGAGGCCATAAGTGTGCTGTCCCGGAGGCAGTCCCATCACACCATTTCATCTTGGTGACCATGCATCATTAGGAGCACCACCAAACTTCAGCATCAATTGAGTTTCTGGTTCTAGTTTGGCTTCCTATGCAGACACATCTCTACCTAGTCACAGACATGCCCATGTGGGGGCCCCCTGACAGCAATCTCTCTCACTTAAATCTGCACTCTGGCCTGTCTCAAGTCTTGTAAGTTTGGTAAGTATGTGGACAAGAGATCTATCTGCTGGGCACGACTGAGGTGAAAAGCGGCCCCTGCAGGATGGTGCCTTCACCAAGGTACCACCTTCACACACACAAACACTCAGCCTGAGCACCCGGTGATGCCGGGCCCTGGCTGGGTTCCAGTCCCTGTCTTCATAAACTGGAAGCCCACCGTCAGTCCTGCTCACTAAGCAACATTTCTACCAGACTGCAACCTCTAACCTGGCCAGTTCCGGGCTCAGCCTGGCAGATAGGAGGCAGCCAGGCCTGACGCCCTGCATAGTCCTGGTGAGGTGCTACGGCCCCGACAGCCGTGACCGTCCAGGCCAACCAGCACAGCTGGGCCCCGGCGGTTCCCTCCCAGGGCTGTTTCGGGCCACGTGACGACTGGCCCGCCCCAAGTCACACAACCAGGAACTGGCAGAGCCCCTCTGACTGCAGAGCCCATGCCCTCCGCATCCGGCTGCACACGGCCAGCTCCCGAAGACAAGCAGCTGCCTGGGGTGGCCCTTCCTTACCCGGTGGGACCACCTTCACCTCAGTGCTGCGGCTGACGGCCTGGCTTCCACGGTAGGCGCTGCACGTGTAGGAGCCCTCGTCCCTGGCCCGCAGGTTGTGGATCAGCAGCGTGCCGTCCGGGGACTGGTGCACACGGTGGCCGTCGGCCCGCACCGGCAGCCCGTTCCTGGAGGGGAAAGGATGCTGGGAGAACCTCCAGGCCCTGGCGGGTGCTGAGCTGGTTCTCCCAGGGCCGGGGAGGAGGCCGTCTAAGGCTCCCTCCAGAGCCACCCACTGATCCAGACACACTCAGGGCAAACCTCCTCCGAGCCTGGGGGATACTGGGCTATTTCCCACCTGGAGTGTCGGGGGGGCTCAGATTACACCAGGATCCCCAGTGCCTAGCGTCGTCCTGACATACTGCAAGGAGGAAGGGGGCATCAAACTGTTTGCTGAATGAATAAAAGCCCAGCAGACTTGGGGTAAGAGACCACCCAAAGCCCCCAGAGCTGAGTGGAGCCCAGTGTTTCTCAGCCTAGCAGAGCATCCGCCACCCAGGGGACATCTGGCAACACCTGGAGACTTTCTGTGGCCATGACGTGGGAGGGAGTACTACAGGCACCCCGAGGCTGGACATGGCTAAACATCCCCCAATGCACCCCGACAACTAAAACCATCAGCCCAAAATGTCGACAGTGCCGAGCCTGAGAAGCTCTGGTGTGTAGCCCGACCAGCAGAGGAGAGAGTGGTCCTGGCGGGGCTTCCCCATTAAGGGAGGCGGGCGCTGTAGCCCCTTCCCCTGGCACCAGGCCAGGAGCCGGGAGCAGACGTGAGGGGGAAGGGTGCGGGTGGCAGCAACGTTCTGCACAAAGGTGGGCCCCCCGGCCCTGGTTTGGGCTGTGGAGCTCAGGGTGAGGGCCTGAGGGCCAGGGACAGAGCCTCACCTGGACCATCGGATGTTCACGCTTTCTCCTGCCACCACACACAGCAGCCTGGCTGTGTCCCCTTCCGGCACCTCCATTGTGGAGGGCAGCCCTGTGATAGTCAGCTCCCCTGGGCCCAAGGAGGGGGCACTGTCAGCCACGGCATGCCCACGGTGCCCCTCCTGACCCCAGAGGCCACTGGCCACACGCACCCGCCCACTCAGGCTGCGCCTCACCCAGCACTCGGAGCTGGACCCAGCGCTGGTCCCGGTCATGCCTGTTGAACGCGACACACGTGTAGAAGCCTCCATCCTCCACAGCCACGCGGCTGATGACCAGGGAGCCGTCGGACTGCAGCTGGTGTCTGGGGAGGCCAAGCACAGTCAGGTGGCGCCATCCCAAGGCTCCCAGTGAGTGGGAGAGGGGTCAGGGTCTCCCGTCCCCTGGTGAGAGGCTGAGTGGGCCCTGCCAGTCAGCGGGGTCTGACCACCCTCCAGCTGCTGGCACTCTCGTTTACTTAAGGACGCCTGACTTTAAAACCTGGCAACAAGCAAATCATTGCAAGTTTTCAGATACAAAATAATTCTGGTTTGGGTTTCGAGGTTTTTTTCCTACACTCGTTTATTAGGCTCGGTCCTAGTTCAGTCACTTAGGAGCTGGGTGGTGTTAAGCTTCTGTGTGTCACACGCGGATAAAACAGCACCACTTTAGCTCTTCTGCACGTCACATGAAAGAGATTAAGCCTCAGCACAGGGCCCATATATGTTAGCTCTTATGATTACAGCCAGAAGGGTGTCTGCCTCCACTTCCTCCCAACAGGCCGTCACCTGTTGGCTGGCTTCTTACAATTGTCCGCTAGCCACACTCTGGAAAGGCCCAGAGATCCCAGTGTGGTCTGCCCAAGGAGCCCTCCGCCCAGCAACCCCGTCCTTCAAGAGGCCCTGGGGTCGCGCTCAGGTCTGACCAGGGGATGGCATCTGCCCAGACGGGGCAGGGCCGGAGGCAGGACAGGGGAGGGGAGCTGAACAAACCTGGGGGAGGAGAGAGGCTGCCCGTCTCTCTGCCACTCGATAGTCGGGGGCGGGAAGCCCTCAGCACGACAGGTCAGCCGGACCCGCTGGCCCGGCTGGGCGTCCAGCACCCCAGGCTGGCTCCGGTCCAGACGCACCCTGCAGAGCAAGCATCACTCAGCTGTGAGGGGGCTCCTCGCCGCTGTCTCCTCCCGACCATGCCAGGGGACAGGCTCCTCGCCACTGCCTCCTCCCGACCATGCCTGGGGACGGGACCCCTACCCGGCCTCATGGGCCCCTTCTCCCCACAACCCTGACCAGATTCCGCTCTCCAGCCTCAGCTCTTTGTTCTGGTTGGGAGATATCGACAAGTATCTGGGACCCAGGCTCAAATCCAGCTCCGGCTTTCTCACCTCAGCCACCCAGAATTTCTGCGTCCTGCCCACCCTGCACCAGGTCCCTGACGTGGGCCCCTCCAGCCCTCTGCACCCGCTCTGTAAACTCCCTTCTTCAAGGCCGGCTCAGCCCTCTAGCTCCTGAGGCCGGGGGCCAGGACAGGCTCTGCTCCCCAGTGCTCGCGGTGGTGGGCAGGACTCCCCATCC
>NW_011494940.1:2264207-2268344 GCF_000754665.1 Bison bison bison
CTCCCCACCCCGCCTTCAGGGGTCGGGCTCCGGGAGCCACATTTGCCCTCCCCTCCCCTCCCAGAGCCCTGAGCAGGCGGCCGGCAAGCAGTGCTGAACACCGCACCTGGTCAGGGGCCACGGGTGTGAGGCGGTGGCGGGGCCCCTGCGGCTGGGGTCCTGAGGACTGTGGTCCTGGGCTGGGTCCCTGGTCTCGGGGAAGTGCCTCGGTTCAGCCTCAGAAGGCATGGCCACGTCACCCCCTATTGTGAGGCCAGAAGCAAGGGGTGAGCTGTGGGGAGAAGCGGGTGGAAGAACGGTGCCCGTGAGGCTGGCGGGGGACCGACGAGAAGTGAGGGCCACACGGGGCAAGACATCCGCCCCAGGCAACCTGCAGCACCGGGGCCCAGCCGCCAGGATGCCGCGGCCCGCTTCCCGCCCTAGTCCCCCAGTGTGGGGGCACCCTGGCTGGGACCCCCACCCTGGGGCCCAGAAGAACCCAAGGGTGGGTTAGGTGGGGTGGGGATGAGACCTGTGACGTGGAGCTGGACCTGCTGAGAGTGACGGTCTGGCCCGGAGCCACCACAGCTGTAGGTGCCCGCGTCCTCCGCCCTCAGGGGGCTGATGACCAGGGAGCCATCGGACTGCAGCTGGTGCCTAAGGGCGGGGAGGGGGCTTGAGCGCTGTGTCCTGAGGCAACAGTGAGCCTGGCTCCCACTGGAGGGGCTGCCCCCTGCTCTCTCACCCTCCCATCCCCGGGAACCGGAGGGGCTGGGCAGGGGAGCGGGCTGCACCCACCTGTCAGAGGAGACGGGCCGCCCATCTTTCTGCCACCTTGAGTGGGGGTCCGGAGAGCCGTCCTCCGGGCAGAAAAGCCGCACCAACTGCCCCAGGGCTGCCTGCACCACAGAGGGCTCTGAGCCCGCCAGAGTGATCCTGGGAAGGTGGGACAGAGAGTCACATGAGGGCCAGCATCAGGGACTATCCCTTCATCAGTGCGTCCCCACAGCAAGCATGGTACCCCGTCATGGGTACCAGAGGTACCCCCAGGGTACCCATGGAAGTACCAGAGGTACTTCTCATGGAAGCCACTCTCCAGATGTCTGGGGAATCAAGAATCTCCCCTCCTCACCCCCAAAATACCCACAGGCATTGTGCCCTCAACTTGTTCCCGTAAGAGCACAGAACACGGACCTCCCTGGGGGTCCTGTGGCTAGGAAGCACCTCCCAGTGCAGGAGACACAGGCTCAATCCCTGATCTGAGAAACCCACATGCCAAAGGGGAACTAAGTCCATGAGCCACAGCTACTGAAGCCCGCATGCCCGGAGCCCGTGACCCAGAACCAGAGAGGAAACCCTGCCCACCACAGGGAGAGAAAACCCCGCACAAGCACAGGCAAAAAAAAATGAGCACAGATTAGGCCCAGGGCCCCAGGACGGACAGCGTGGGAGAGAAGCAGCTGGGCAACCAAACGCATGCCGGATCCCTCAGGAATTCAGTTTTGTTTTTAATCTTCCCAGTTCTCATTAATATGACACAGAGAGTGACGACGACCGGGATCCACACTAAACCTGTGAGATCATATCACCATCTTACAGGTCGAGAAACTGAGGCTCCGGGAAGCTGGATGACTTGCCAGAGGTCATGAAGCTCTGAAGCTTCAACTAGACAGGCCCTGGACCATACCCGCAAGATCTGCTGGAGAATTCAGGCACCACCATCCACCTGACCCTGGGCAAGCCTCATGTCTCCAAAGCCTGAGGTTCCCCACCTGTGGAATGATGGTAGCAAAGCCCTCCAGCCGGAAGGAGGCCCAGCTGATCTCAGGGTTTTAGCCCTAAAAGGCTCAGCCTCTGGCCTGCCTGCATCCCTATCCCCATCCCACCTGGGGAAGTGGGGGGCCTCACCTGTAGGAGGAGCCATGGGAAGGAGGCGCTGGTCGTCCTGCGTCTCCACTCAGTCCAGGGGGACTGGGCCCAGTCTCCTGGCCCCAGGGCCCCTCTCCAAAGGCCTGTCTGTGGTCCGTCACCCCCGGCCCAGGCTCTTGGTCTTGCCACCGGAGGCCACCAGAAGGCAAGGGTCCTCTCTGGACCATGGGCCCCGGCCCATGCTGGCTAGCCTCCTGCTGGCCTCCAGGACCGCTGCTGCCACCATCTCCATGGGTGCTCTGGCCAGAGGCCCCCTCCCCGGGCTGGGGTCCCTGGCAGGCACTCACACACTCCTCTTCTGAGGCAAAGTTGTTGGCGTTGCCATGGCAGCCGCCATACCAGAAGCGGTTACACTGGCCCACGGAGGGGACAAAGTACCAGCGGGCAGCCCAGTCGGTGCAGGAGCCGTGGGCGCTGGGCAGCAGGCACCGCACGGGGTACGCTGAGGGGGGCAGGAAGCACGCAGGTCACCGGGACTCAGTAGGGAAGCTGCGAACGCAGCCCAGGACTCAGGAGCGAGGCCCTCCCCAGCTTCAGCGCACATCCACACTACTGCCAGGGGCTTGACTGACTCCAGGGACAGACTCTGCTCACTGCCCTGGGACCCCAGCAGAACCAGCCTGTTCTGCACCCCCGGAGCTGGAGCCCTGCAGAGGATCAGGGCTGTGACCTCCCTGGACCGGCTCCCTCGTGCTCCTCCCCACCCAACCCAGGCCCCCAGCACACACAGAGCAGCCCCAGGGCCAACCTTTGACGTGCTTCGCCCAGAAGGAATACCCCCAGCCCTGAGCCCTCACAGGCTGCCAAGATGCCCAGGGAGGGGGCCCACCCTTGTTCCTGGGGCCCCTTAGCAGCTCAGAACCTTCTCCAGCCCCCAGCCTAGCCATCCTTCTCCACACTCAGATGTGACCCTCCAGACCCCCCACTTAAAGCCCCCCCACCCAGCTCCCTGCAGACTCTGCCCCCTGGCTTCCGGCATCCCCGGGATGGTCCTTAGCAGCTCCACGTGGGCATGTGCTCCCACCTCACGGTCCTTCCTCCAAGACGCATCTCAGGCAGGGTGGCCACCCCATCCATCCCAGTCTTGACCACCCCCCCACTGCCTCTGGAGGGGGCTGAGCCCCAAGGGGCAGCACAGGTCTTCCTTCTCCGTGGACTCCCCACTGACCACGCTCCCGGCTCCCACAGGCAGCCAGGCGGCCACGAGTGCAAACTCAGGGGCAAGGATGACCTGTCGGGCAGGATAATCCAGCACCGTTCTCCAGCCCAGGACCTGGCAGGTGCCAGGAATATTGGTGGAAGAAACAAGTGATAAGCCAGCCAGGAGGAAGTCGGGGGGCTCTGGCGGGCGGGGCAGTGAGCAGAGTGGGACGAGAGCCTTCCCACCAATAAGGACGAGGAGGATCAGCCACTCACCAGAGCTGGGCTGGCCCACACAGCCTTCCCCCAGAGGACCTGCCGCAGAAGCCACGTGGTCATAGCAGCAGCCGAACTGGGAGCCCCGGCACTCGCTGGGCTCATTCTGCTGGGCCTGGGGCCGGTGGGCATTGGGGACCTGGGGAGAGAGCCCAGGATTGGGAAGTTAGATGGAGGTCTGGCTCTTGGTAGGAGGACTCCAGGCTGCTGGGGGGAGGATGGCAGGAAGAGAGAGGGACAGAACTATGACCCCATTGAGCAGAACCCCAGTCCTGGAGATCACATCCCGGAGAAGGTGAGACAGGGCCCGTCACGGAAACCTGTGCCTTTGAGAGGACAAGCCAGGCCAGCAAGCTTCAGGGACCTCCCTCCTCAAGGTCAAAGCTGCCACGAGCCCGCGTCACAGCAGCACTGAGCAGGCTTCCAGGCTGGACTTGTGGCCCTGGGGTGAGCAGACACTCACTGTGGAGGCCGCTGCTCTTGATCCTGGCCTGCCCCCGGTGTTGTCGCGTCCGTAAGAGCTCATGCAGCCCGCCTGATGAGGCCCCTTGGCCGCGGTCACCCCATCAGGGCAGCACCCGAACCTGGAAAGACATCACAGCCCTGACCCCTGCCCCACCAGGGACCCTGAGTGCCAGCACCCCAGGATCCAGGCTCTGAGGCTCCCTGAGCCAGGGGGCTTGATCAGGTGAGGATCCAAGTCGGGACATGGGGGGGCCCTTGCGTGCAGGGCGAACCATGTGGCGAACCCCAGTCTCCGCCACGTCCACTCACCACGTAGGGGCTCCCAGGGAGGGCAACATGAAGACAATA
>NW_011494940.1:2268444-2270453 GCF_000754665.1 Bison bison bison
AAGACAATAAGCAGAGCTAAACTCTTAATAATCAACAGATCCTCAACTCACACATCCCACCACAAAACCAAGAAGGTGGAAAATCACCTGAGCTCCCCAGACACCAGGTTCCCAGGGAGGTTTTACAGAATGGAGGCAGCTGGGAGGTGGGGCAGCAGAAGGGGTCAAAGGAGCCCAGGGCTTACTTCCCCTCCACCAACCAGCAGGTGGGAAGGAAGGCAAAGGAAGGAATGTATCGAAGCACCTGTGGGCCAGGCACCATGTGATTTGGTCCATCCTCACAGTGGCCCCAGTCAGTGGCTGTCACTGTTCCCCATTCTCAGCAGAGAAAGCCAGGATCAGAGAGGTTAAGTAACTTGCCCCAAGTCATACAGCTGTGTTGCTGGCTGAGTTGAGACTCACCCCCAAGCTGCTGACTCCAGAATCATGGCCCTTAGCACCCCAACCCGAGAGAGCAGGAGCCTGATTTGGATCACAGAACTAGAATTCATACCCTACTTGCCTTCTCCAAGCCTCAGGCTATATCTCAACAGGCTGACCTCTGCAGAGAGAGTGGGGGGCTTTTTTCCCTAACCCAGCAGGTTAGGGAGATCAGCGGGAAGAAGCCAAGTCCCCAGTTCTGCCCAGACTGGGCAGCTCAGACACAACAGCCCTAGAGTTCCCACTCCTGAGCTCTGCTAACCCATCCTACCTGCTCTGAGCAAAGACACTGCCCTGCCCGCCCATCAGACACCCCGCAGAAGACACACGTTCCCTCTCTGACCTGGGGAAGGGTGAGAGGCACCCACCTGCTCTGCTGACACGAGGAGGCCCCAGGGCAGCCTTGCCACTGTGGCCCAAGGGACATGGTGTGGCCGTCGGGGCAGCACCCGTGGGAGCTCAGTCTGCAGTCGCGGGTCCCCGAGCCCGGCCGCAGAGGCTGCTGGTATGAGGAGAGCTGCAGAGACAGGGCGGGGCCCGGGGCTGACAGGAGTGGGCTCTGGTCTCCTCTGGGGTTACCCCGTGCTGAGGGCTGCTCCTGGGGTGCCCACCACTGGTCTCTGAAACCTAGAAAGAGGAGGAAATAAAAGATCCATGATGTCTCTGTTTGACTCCTCACCCTCTGTCTTTGTCCATGTCAGACCCTCCTCCACATCCCTTCCCCCCACAACCACTTGCCCCCCCAACCCTCAACATCCATCCCAAGGGCCCCCAGGGTTGGGGGCTTCCACCAAGCTTCTCACCTGAGGCAGAGGCCTCCCGTGGGCCCAAAGACATCCAGGGGTCCCTGGGGCTGGTGTGCACTTCCGGCATGCTGGGGACCTCTGCAGGAGCGGGGGCGTCAGGGCACAGGGGGATGGCCACCCCCCCCCAACATCTGCTCCCACCCCACCACTCAGGCAGGACCCGGGAAACCCAGGAGAGCAGAAGTGAAGAGCAGCAGGCTTGAGTTCTTGTCAACACCCTTCCCAGGTTTCAAAAGAGTCTCTCGTCACATAGAAAACGCCCGTGTCAAATGTTCAGCAAAGAGAAAAGCCGCGTGTAAAGAGAGCATTTACGTTTGATCCCAACAACATAAAAAATGGTAACACAAAAATTTTTAATTGGATTGAGGAAAACATAATCCAATTTTTAAATGGGCAAAGAACTTGAATATAAGACTTTTCCAAAGAAGACACAGGGATGGCCGATAAGCACATGAAAAGATGCCCAACACCATCAGCCATTAAGGAAACGCAAACCGGAGCCGCAAGGAGACGCCCCTTCGCAGGTACTAGCGTGGTTCTAACCAGAAAGACCGAGATCACAAGGGTCGGCGAGGATGAGGATGAGGATGGAGGAGTTCCCACGCAACTGCTGGTGGGAATAAAGAATGGTGGAGACACTGGGGAACCAGCCTGGCAGTCCCTCAAAACAGTTACACGGTTACCATACAGCCCAGAAACTCCACTTCTAAGTATAAACCCAAGAGAACTGAACACAGACACCCACACAGAAACTTCTACATGAATATTCATAGCATCATTATT
>NW_011494940.1:2270553-2276700 GCF_000754665.1 Bison bison bison
CCATAAAAAGCAGTGAAGTCCTGATGTATGCCACAACTTAGACGAACCTCAAAAACATTCTGCTCGGTGAAAGCAGCCAGATGCAAGAGGCACGCTATTCCTTTCACCTGATGCACCTAGCACTGGCAAATCCAGAGAGACACAGCGATCCGGCTACCAGCGAAGAGGCTCAGGGTTAATGGCACAGAGACACAGCGATCTGGCTACCAGTGAAGAGGATCAGGGTTAATGGGGAGTGATTACTGGACGGGCACAGAGCACTTTTATGGGGTGGTGAGAATTTTTGAAACTAGAAAGATTGAGGGCAGGTGGAGAAGGGGACGACAGAGGATGAGATGGTTGGACGGCATCACCGACTCAATGGACATGAGTTTGAGGAAGCTCTGGGAGTTGGTGATGGACAGGCAGTCCTGGCGTGCTGCAGTCCATGGGGTCGCAAAGAGTCAGACACGACTGAGTGACTGAACTGAACTGAGAGAGCTGATGGTCATACAACCTTGAGAACAAATAAGAGCACATTGTACACATTAAAGTGATTAACTGTGTGTGATTGAATTTCACCTCAATAAAAAATTCCATATTAAAAACAACTGAATTGATAAATGAAGAGACAGAAAGTAGATGATGAAAGTGTAATTACAACAAAATAGTAATTGTAGAACTTGATGGTGGGCACATGACTGCTTGCCACACAGCTCTTCATCTTTCCTGTGTGATTAAAGTTTCTCCGCGTCTCTTGTCCAACTTGGCAAACTTACTCAATATCACGAACTGTACCGTTAGAATAGGTGAATTTTATGGTGTATGATAATTAACCTCAATAAGGTTTTTAAAAAGATTTTTCATCACAAAATGTTACAGAAAAAATGCAAAAGGCTGTAGAAAAAATGAAGACAACAGGCATTTTAAAAAATGATGCCCAAAATAATACTAGCACGATATGGCTAAAATGCTCACTGATTACGAAACAGACTCACCACCACAGAGAACAGAGCTATGGTTGCCAAGGGGAGGGTGGGAGTGCGGGGTTGGCAGATGCCAACCACTACATAGAGAATGGATAAACAACACGGGCCTACTGCATCCCACAGGGAGCTGTATGCAGTATCCTGCGATGGACCATGCGTGCTAAGTCGCCTCAGTCACGTCCAACTCTGTGTGACCCCCTGGACTAGAGTCCGCCAGGCTCCTCTGTCCATGGGATTCTCCAGGCAAGAAGACTGGAGCCATGCCCTTCTTCAGGGGATTGAACCTGTGTCTCCTGCAACTCCTGTATTGCAGGAGGTTCTTTACCGCTGAGCCACCAGAGAAGCAAAAGAGAAAAGAATACAAAAAAGAATGAGTGTCTATGTACGTGTGTATATTAAAAAACTGAATCACTTTGCTGTACAGCAGAAACTAACACTGTATTGTCATTCAACTCTACTCGAATAAAATAAATAAAAACCCCGAAATGCTCACAGTGAAAGGCTCTGCATGCTCTGTGTGTGTGTTCTGCCAGGGGGCTGGGTGAGGGGGGTGCTTCCTTCTATTTGTTAGTGTTTTTCAAATTTTCCACAATAAACATATTACTACATAGTGGAACAAAGTTACAAAAAAAAATAAGTGAAAAGTCCATCTCCATAGGGACTACATCTCGCCAGTCCCAGGGAACTTTTAAAAATAAGAGAGTTGGAAGATTCTGGTAGATATGTGGTCAAATCTTTGTTTTCCATGTATTGCCCATCCCACCTGGGCCAAAAGCTCAGACAAGGTTGATTCAAATTGTCTCCCTGGTTCTGGTCTCCTGTCGACATTTGGCCGAGGGTTCATGGTCCCCAGCCAGCCTGGGAATTCCGGCTGTCCCTCCGTGGCTGGGAAGGCAACTTTCCGCCAAGCCCATCCTGCCTCTGTCGCACGTGAGGACTCCTATGACTCTCTTCTGCCATCATCTCAGGCTTTAATTCAGAGTCTGGGGTCCCTTCCCACACGCCAGGGGCTTCAGGCTGTGCTGGCCAGCGCCCACCCCTCCATTCCTCAAACTCTGAGCATCTGCAGCCTGCTCCCACTCTCCCCACTTCAGCCTGACCCTCAAGGCAGGCACCAAATGTCCTAATGACCATGGTGTCACTTCAAGCCCCTAAACTTTCAACGGCTCCCCTGAGCCTATCAGACAAATGTGAGGCATAGCCAGAGGCCCTCAGCATCCTCCCGGCCTTAAGAGCACCCCCCTGAAAAGACCTGTCACAACCCCCCACCCCACCCTGGGCCAGTGCCAGTCCTGGCTCCTGACTGGTCTCACAGTTACTGAGCACTGGAGATGGGGCCAGAGTGACTGAGAAACTGAATTTCAAATTTTGTTGAATCAGAATTAAATTTACAGTTTAAACACTGACACTTAATTCATTTATCAGAAGATGCTTCAGTATGTCTGGGACAAGTTGGGTAGGTGAGTCTGCTTTTTCAACTGGATATCTCATGACCTCTAAATTGAGACCGACTACACCAGTGGGATTCCAGCGTCTGAACTGAGATGTGCTGTAAGTGTAAACTATACAGTGGACTTCGAAGATTAAAAAAAAAAATCTTGTGAAAAAAAGAATATAAAATATCCTACAATTTTTATATTGATTCCAGGCTAAAAATATTTTCTTGGGTTAAATAAAACATATTATAAATGCAGATTCACTTCTTTTTACTTTCTAAAATGTGGCTCTTAGAAAATTTTTAATGACATGTGGGCTTGTTTATTTCTACTGGCGTGTGCTGTTCTAGAAAGGGGGAAGCAGAACTGTCCAGCGTGTCGGCTCTCAGACACCCACCCCTCAAGGGGAGCCCTCTTTGGACACTCAGCCCCTCCTCCAGGGCACTTGCCAGTAAGCACTATAGCACTAAAGTATCCAAAACAGTAGGAACCACACAAATTCTAAATTCTCACCCACAAGTGGACTTCTGTGGAGCCCCTAGAAATCACAGGATGAAAATGTTCACACACCAAATGTTACTGGGGTTGGGGGGGGGGAGCAGATACAGAAATCACAGATACATTACAAGGAAACACACTAAAGATTTATCCAGTAACCACTGGGATCAAAGCCAATTTAAGTTTCTCTATATATACTATGTTTCTAATTTCTCCAAACGTTCCACAACAAACACACATTATTTCTATAATTATGAAAATAGCAATGCAGGTTTCTTTCTTTCACAACTCACCCTGGCCTGAAGCTCTCCTTCCATTTCCTTCCTTTCCGAGTGAATGCCTCTTTGGGGCAGGCTTCGGGCCACCTCTCCCAGGAAGGTGTCCAGGGTCCTGGGACACCGAGTGGCTCGAGGGAGCTGGACTTGTAAGGGCTGAAGAACCTCCTGCGCGTGCAGCCCGAAGGCCAGGCCCAGGAGCCCAGCCCAGGCCCCACAGGGCCTCACCACGACTGCTACCCACACTCCATACGGATGTGAGAGCGGGACCATAAAGGAAGCTGAGCGCCCAAGAATTGACGCTTTTCAACTGTGGTGTCGAAGACGACTCTTGAGAGTCCCTTGGACTGCAAGGAGATCAACTAGTTAATCCCAAAGGAAACCAACCCTGAATATTCATTGGAATGATTGATGCTGAGGCTGAATACTTTGGCCACCTGATGCAAAGAGCCGACTCATTGGAAAAGACCCTGATGCTGGGAAAGACTGAGAGCAGGAGGAGAAGGGGATAACAGAGGACGAGATGGTTGGATAACTTCACCAACTCAATGGACATGAGTTTGAGCAAACTATGGGAGATGATGAAGGACAGGGAAGGCTGGCACGCTGCAGTCCATGAAGTTGCAAACGGTAGTCCGTGACTGAACAAGAACTTCATTTACGGAGTATTGTGTGTGCGACCACTATGCCAAGAGATCACCACAAGCCTGGAAAGTCAGTCTCCTTAACCCCACTGCACAGCTGGGCCAGCGGAGGATCAGAAAGGAGAGACCCTTGCCTAGGGTCACACGCCTGGTCAGCAATAGAGGGGAGATTTGAACCCCTCCATTAGTTAGCTGTTGACTCTGGGCCACCGGTTCTTGGCCACCTTGCCACGTGCCTCCACTGGCATCCTACCATTTCCCCGTCATTGGCACGTCAGGGCCAAATACACCTCTTTGCAGTCTCAGAAGGCCACTCCCCCGGCCACCCCTGCACAGCCCCAGCCCACACCTTCCCCCAATAACACTTCCTCAAACCAAATAACCTGATGGCCTGTGTGCCCCTTGTCCTACAGCTCCTCACGATGGGGACACCTTCTTTCCCAGTGAGGATGGGGGGCGAAGGGGGTCAGGAAGGCAGAGGCAATGTGAAGGAGACTGTCTCCTTCTCTGCATTCAGCCCTTCAACAAACATTTACTGAGGACCAACCACGTGCCAGCTAGGTTCTGTGGGGGTATAAACAGGAAGAAAGAACAGCAAGAATAGTTTCAAAGAATAGCAAGGAGAGATAAGAAAGACTTCCTCAGTGATCAATGCAAAGAAATGGAGAAAAACAATAGAATGGGAAAGACTAGAGATCTCTTCAAGAAAATTAGAGATACCAAGGGAACATTTCATGCAAAGATGGGCTCAATAAAGGACAGAAATGGTATGGACCTAACAGAAGCAGAAGATATTAAGAAGAGGTGGCAAGAATACAAAGAACTATACAAACAAAAAGATCTTCATGACCCAGATAACCATGATGGTGTGGTCACTCACCTAGAGCCAGAATGTGAAGTCAAGTGGGCCTTAGAAAGCATCACTATGAACAAAGCTAGTGGAGGTGATGCAATTCTAGTTGAGCTCTTTCAAATCCTAAAAGATGATGCTGTGAAAGTGCTGCACTCAATATGCCAGCAAATTTGGAAAACTCAGCAGTGGTCACAGAACTGGAAAAGGTCAGTTTTCATTCCAATCCCAAAGAAAAGCAATGCCAAACAATGTTCAAATTACTGCACAATTGCACTCATTTCACATGCTAGCAAGGTAACACTCAAAATCCAAGCTAGGCTTCAACAGTATGTGAACCAAGAACTTCCAGATGTACAAGGTGGATTTAGAAAAGACAGAGGAACCTAGATTAAAATGCCAACATCTGCTAGATCACAGAGAAAGCAAGAGGATTCCAGAAAAACATCTACTTCTGCTTCATTGACTATGCTAAAGCTTCTGACTGTGTGGATCACAACAAACTGTGGAAAATTCTTCAAGAGATGGGAATATCAGGCCACCTTCCCTCACTCCTGAGAAACTTGTACACAGGTCAAGAAGCAACAGTTAGAACCAGACATGGAACAACAGACTAGCTCATAATTGGGAAAGGAGCACATCAAGGCTGTTTAACTTACATGCAGAGTGCATCAGGCTAAACGCCGGGCTGGATGAAGCACAATCTGGAATCAAGATTGCCGGGAGAAATATCAGTAACCTCAGATATGCAGATGACACCACCCTAATAGCTGAAAGCAAAGAGGAACTAAAGAGCCTCTTGATAAAGGTAAAAGAGGAGAGTAAAAAATGGCTTAAACATTCAAAAAACGAAGATCATGGCATCCAGTCCCTTCACTTCATGGTAAATAGATGTGGAAACAATGGAAATTGTGACAGACTTTATTTTCTTGGGCTCCAAAAGCACTGTGGACAGTGACTACACCCATGAAATTAAAAGACACTTGCTCCTTGGAAGAAAAGTTATGACCAACCTAGACAGCATATTAAAAAGCAAAGACATCCCTTTGCCGACAAAAGTCTGTATAGTCAAAGCTATGGTTTTTCCAGTAGTCATGTACAGATATGAGAGTTGGACCATAAAGAAGGCTGAGTGCTGAAGAATTGATGCTTTTGAACTGTGGTGCTGGAGAAGACTCTTGAAAGTCCCTTGGACTGCAAGGAGATTAAACCGGTCAGTCCTAAAAGAAATCAGTCCTGAATATTCATTAGAGGAACTGATGCTGAGACTGAAGCTCCAATACTTTGGCCACCTGATGGGAAGAGCTGACTCGTTAGAAAAGACCCTGATGCTGGGAAAGATTGAAGGCAGGAGGAGAAGGGGACGACAGAGGGCAAGGTGGTTGGATGGCATCACTGACTCAATGGAGATGAGTTTGAGCAAGCTCCGGGAGATGGTGAAAGACAGGGAAGACTGGTGTGCTGCAGTCCACGGGG
>NW_011494940.1:2276800-2279421 GCF_000754665.1 Bison bison bison
TGTGCCAGCAGTCACAGAGAGCTCTGGGGGTGACGGAGAGGTGCTGCCTCCCAGGGGGCCACACGGCTGCCCGGTGAGGCTGCCAAGAACTGGCCTCTGCGGACGGCAAAGGCCTCACACACGGAGACCTGAGAGGAGGATGGTCCAGGGGGCTGAGGGCACAGGCGCAGGGGCAGGAGGTGCTGGCCAGGCTGCCAGCAGGGCTAGAGGCTGGGCCAGGCTCCAGCTGCCCCTCCCCGTGCTTACCTGGAGGGAGATCGCAGGGCTGCGTGTTGCAGGCCTCCAGGGCCGGGGGCTTGGATGGCTGCAGGCTCCCACAGCGGCCAGGGGGCCCAAGGGCACAGACCACCTGGCGCCTCCGAGTGCCCGAGCTGCAGCTCTTGGAGCACTGAGGACCCCAGGAAGGGAGTGAGAGAGAGAACACACCGCATGGGGGGAGAGACCCTAAGGCTGGGGGGTGCCCATAAGGCAGGGGGAAGGGGAGATGCCTGAGTCCTATAGTCAGACCCAGGGTCCAGGACTGGACAGTGGTGAAGGGGAGGAGGGGAGGTGGGGAGGAGGGGAGGGGGAAGGAAGGGGGGGAGGGGGAAGGAAGGGGGGGAGGGGGAAGGAAGAGGGAGGGAGGGGGAAGGAAGAGGGGATGATGCCCAGGGATCAGGACTCAACAGTGGGAGAGGGGGCGGGGGGGGGGGGAAGGGAGGGGAGGGGCAGTACTCACTAGACCCCAGGCGCCCACGTGCCAGGCCTGGTCACTGAGGGGGGGACAGTCGTCATGCACACAGGGCTCAGTGAGAGGCGGACGGTCCTCCAAGGAGCAGGCCGTGGCGTGGAGCAGAGACCCCTCGTCACCCCGGCAGGTGACACTCCGCCTCCGGACCCCCGCACCACAGCTGACAGAGCACTGTGAGGACCGGGCTGTCAGCGAGAGCTGGTCCTCGCCCAGCTGGGGTCCCACCAGCCTGGCATGGAGGGCAGACAGCGCTCCGTGGCCCCAGGCCCAGAGAGGCCGAGTCACCCTCCTGAGGTCACACAGCCTGAACAACGGTGGCGGACACCGGGCTGAAGTGTGTTTTCCTTTATTTGCAACTGCTATACACATAACTGGCCAGAAGCAGTGACCAGCAGCCCCAGCCCCTCCCTCGCCCCCAAACAACATGCCCGGCTCCTTTCCCACCTGCCCTGGACCCTCGAAAAGGAGGAACAGCGCTGGAGCAGGGATCCAAGCCCCTGCTCCTAGCCCCAGCCTTGACCACAGCCTCCGGGACCACCTGGCAGGTCCCTTCTCTCCCAGGAGCCACTTCCCCTGAGGATGACAAGTCTTTCAGAGTTGCCGGCGGCCACCCAGGCCCACCACCCCGTCCCAGAGGGGCCGGGCTCACCTCACTCCAGGGCTCCACGCTCCAGCCTGCGCAGTGCTGCAGGTTGCAGGCCCGTGTGCCCGGGGGCTTCTCAGGCAGACCCTCACACTCAGCATCCTCAGCAGCCTCCTGGGCACTGGCCCCATCAGACAAGACACAGTAGACGGAGCGGGACTGGGAGCCGCCCCCACAGGAGGCCGAGCAGAGCGTCCAGGGCCCCGTCTTCCAGCTGGTGGGAAGCAGGAGCGCACTGAGGTGGGCCCTGCAGCTGGGTCTGAGGTCCAGGCCCAGGGGGGCGGCACCCAGGAGCGGAGTGGGGACCCCCCTCCCCAGCCCATCCTCCGAGCATCGGGCTGTCCAGGTGAGGGGCAGAGAACCCTGCCCAAAGGCCTAGGTCCAGCCCTGCTCACCATTCCCACCACTGTGCCCGGGTCCCTATAAACACGGAGCCTGGCTGCCTCCCTCCCAGGGCTCCTGTCCTCACATGGACCCCTTTCTCCTCACCAGGTCACCATCACCCCAGCCAGACTCCACTCCCTCCAGGTCTGACCTTAGTGGAGGGGGGCATCTCCCTGAGGGGACATGCTCACCCATATGTGCAGCGGCCCTTCCCGGCCCTGGGCCCCAGGACCTGGACGATAGGACCATCCCCACCGCATATGCAAAGCCAAGCCTACCACCATCCCAAGAGACCAGCTGCCTGCCACCAAGGCCACCGGGTGGAAGACGGCACAGCCCTGCAGGGAGCCGGCGGCCCGAGGATTACCTGCTCCTGCACACACGCTGGGCCCCAGCAAGGTGCCACGCTCTGGGCCGGTGCAGGTAAGAGGTCCTTGGTGCACAAACAAAGGCATCGCCAATGCCCTCAGGCCCCTGGGCCCAAGCCCTGGTCCACTCCTTGGCATCCGCCAATTTCCTGCCAGCTCACACCAATGGGGCCTCTGGTACCCACACCACCGTCCACCCCCCCGCCATTAGCCTGGACATTCTGGGCACTGTGTGGGCTCACAAGGGTGGACAGAACCACTCAGGGTCTCACACTCAGGCCCCCCACTGCCTCCTCCCCACCCAGCTGCAGCTATCAGGAGCCCCCCAGCCTCCTGCTTTTCCCAACACCTAAAACAGCTCAGGGCCTCCACCCCCCTCCCACCGAAGAGCTTGGGCCCTGCCTGGGCAGAGCGGCGGGCAGGGCCTCACCGCTTGGTGTGTGGGCAGGGCTGCAGGCTGCAGGGGCGGCGGTCAGCTGGCCGCGACTGGGGCTGG
>NW_011494940.1:2279521-2279654 GCF_000754665.1 Bison bison bison
CTGGGGCTGGCACAGGTGCTCAGGGTAGACCTCGTTATCCATGGTGCAGAACACCCGGCGAGTCTGCTGACCTGCAGAGGCCCGGCCACAGCAGGCAGCTGGTCAGTCCACATTCACCCAATGCATTCTCTGG